>NW_018186305.1:0-307 GCF_001263595.1 Phalaenopsis equestris
AATATGTCTATTCTACTAAGTGAATATATTGACCTATGTATTCTTCTACTTAGTGGTTAGAAATTATATAGCTCAAGAGGTTTCAACTTTCTAATTGGCTAGACCTATAATAAGCTATGATCAAAAGGGAAACACAGTAACATAAGAAAACTGAAATAAAAATAAAAATGTCTAGGGAAAAACTCAAGGATAAAATAATGAAAAAATCATATCCCATACATCACAACAATATGATGAAGATTTAGTTACTAGGCACGAGGAATGATAGCACAAAAATTTAATTTTAAAAATAAAGTAAAACATTATA
>NW_018186306.1:0-307 GCF_001263595.1 Phalaenopsis equestris
TGTGTGTGTGTGTGTGAGTGATTGAGTGTGTAGTCAAATAAAACTTATACTAGGATTGTATTGAGCTCAACCCTTGGTATTCAACATATTAATATGACATGCCAACTCAATGAGTGGGCATATCACCTCAGAGGTATGCACACTTGCTTTTTAGATAAATTCGTTGATTTAATATCAACTTGGTTGGAGAAACACGAGCGAGAGTAGCTTTTGAATTTCGCCTGAATGTTATAGGAATAATATGCTTGGAGATGATGAGGTGAATTCTCCTCGATTCTTCTAATCTTGATAGGCTCATGATAACTTT
>NW_018186307.1:0-307 GCF_001263595.1 Phalaenopsis equestris
GTTCACAACTTGTGCAACTCCTGACTTCGGCCTCTGCAGCCTACATACGACATCGCAACTCACCACTAAGATCTATGTGATCAACTAAAACCTACATGACTCACAACTCATGCAACTCCCTACTCTTTTCTCTACAACATACAAATATTATCACAACTTACCACTACAACCTATGTGACCAACTATGTACTACGTGGTTCATAGCACGTCTATTTTTGAAAATAATGAGCATGGAAACACGTTAGACACACCATTACTGTTTACAAAATATTTAAAAATTAATTAAATAAAATATTTAGAATAATAT
>NW_018186308.1:0-307 GCF_001263595.1 Phalaenopsis equestris
GTTCACAACTTGTGCAACTCCTGACTTCGGCCTCTACAGCCTACAGACGACATCACAACTCACCACTAAGGTCTATGTGATCAATTAAAACCTACATGACTCACAGCTCATGCAACTCCCGACTCTTTTCTCTACAACATACAAATGTTATCACAACTTACCACTACAACCTATGTGAACAACTATGTACTACGTGGTTCATAGCACGTCTATTATTAAAAATAATGAGCATGGAAACACGTCAGACACACCATTACTGTTTACAAAATATGTAAAAATTAATTAAATAAAATATTTAGAATAATAT
>NW_018186309.1:0-307 GCF_001263595.1 Phalaenopsis equestris
GAAGGGAATCAAGGAGAATATCCTTTGCCTTTGCTGGACAGGAGATTGCCTTTGCTGGACGGAGCCTGGAGAAAATATATAATATTTAGGGAATTAAGGAATCTTTGATTTTTATGCAGGAAGCCGAAATTGGAATTTTCTCTTGCTGAAAAAAGTGAAGTTCTTTGAATTTGACTTAATTAATGAAATTGATATAAAGAATATATTTAATTAAGGAAATTTAATTAAGTTTTTTCTTTGTTGGAGGTTGCGAAGAAGAAAATTTTGGAAGGGATATTTTTCAGATTTTCTTGGAAGATGCGGAAAG
>NW_018186310.1:0-307 GCF_001263595.1 Phalaenopsis equestris
AAACAAAATATACATTTTAGAATTCAGAACTAATTAAATTGTTTGTTGCATATGTAGATCCCAACATAAAACACAAAACTTTTAATTAAAAGCGACCCTTGAAATCTTATCTTCTTCCATCTACTATTCCTTAGAAATGGTTGCAACCGGAATATATGCTTAGGCATGAAATCATGTCTTGTTAATATGCCAACTACAAGAGATCTCGAAGAGTGAAATAAGCACAAGTCTTTAAATTAAAAAAAAAAGAAGATATTTTTATAGAACTCTCTAAAGTGTGAAATTTTACAGAAGTTCAATGGTCCCA
>NW_018186311.1:0-307 GCF_001263595.1 Phalaenopsis equestris
CACCAAATAACTTGTCTCAAACGACCCTAAATCTATGGTTACAAACCCGCCCTTGATAGAAAATGTCAACAAAAAAAAAAAAAAAATCGCCATCATCTTCAATTTTTCTAATTACTGAACAACCATAGCATCTACGGCTCCGTTTTATAAATATAGTTTGATGAATAATGATGGGTACAAGCTTTGCTGGCAAACATAAATTTGAGTTCAAGTTAATAATATTAGAGTTAGTAAAGTCATTTATAATAATAATTAAAAAGTTTGATAGATATTTAATCATAGTTAATAAAGGAGTTATGAAGAAGAG
>NW_018186312.1:0-307 GCF_001263595.1 Phalaenopsis equestris
AAGCTTGATCAATTGGATTGCTTGCCTTCATGCATATCTAATCTTTATTCTCTCACTTGCATTGATATCGGTGAAGCCTGCAAACTCCGGGAATTACCAGATCCTCCTCCCTCCGTAAATCTTTTATCAATCATGGGCTGTCATCCAGAGTTGATGGAGCGCTATAAAGAGTTTTCAGGCTCTAATTGGTGGATTGTAGAATAAGCATCAACATGGTGCTCACCAGTATTCAGGACTCTGGCAGCAAATGACAAGAACTGAAACAATGAATTTTGGTAACCATAAATTACCATTTAATTCTTTTCCA
>NW_018186313.1:0-307 GCF_001263595.1 Phalaenopsis equestris
TTTTTTTTATAATGCAAATGATTATGAAAAGATAATGCTAATCTACTTTAGAAAGATAAAGTTGACAATAAATAAAATTAAAACTTTTATTTTTTTGAGTTTATAATATTATATGTAATAAAATTGTTTCAATTATTTTATCATATATTATAATACTCAATAAATATTTATAAACTATAAAATTTGAAAATTAATCAACAATTTTGTCCTTTTTTGTGAAAATTATAGTATTTAAATTTAAATTCAAGATTATGTAAGCCTTATAATAATCCGGAGAAGGATATTTTTAAAATTTGATTTTTTTGTT
>NW_018186314.1:0-307 GCF_001263595.1 Phalaenopsis equestris
TTTGAAAATAATATTTTAATTTTAAAAAGTGAGGCAAGATAGATCTCATTCATTTGATATTTTAATTAATTGAACACAATAACACAAATGATACACCTTCTTGAAAGGTAAGCGCATTGCTTTTTAGCAGGCTTAGTTATTTAAACTAGGAAATTTATGGCTCTTATTTGGTCTGCAGAATTTATGACCGACAATTCATCGATCTAATATAAAGTTTAGACAGAGTTTAGATTATCTGGGTTACTAATCTCAAATAGGGCAAGCCCTTATAATTAATTACATCTTAGGCAACCAAAGTCACCTAAGA
>NW_018186315.1:0-307 GCF_001263595.1 Phalaenopsis equestris
TGCATTAGAAAATCTTCAAAGAGAAGCCTAACAAACCCAAATGGAGATGAAAGAATTCCAAACCTAGGAGTAAGGAAAAAAGGGACTGGCTCGCGGCAGAAGGTTGGATGGGGAATGGCTGGAAGATTGCACGCGATGCTAATATAAACTGGCTTGCTTTCCTTGAGAGCAGTCGAGACGGCGGTGTCGATCAGATCGTGCGCGTCCTCCAAATTATTCACCACCGCCTACAATATTTAGCCATTTTCTCCGATTAAACACACGAAAAGTAAAAAAGAAATACATACAAAAATCAGAAAAAAAAAAA
>NW_018186316.1:0-307 GCF_001263595.1 Phalaenopsis equestris
GCGGCTTCTGTTCTGAAACAAAAACCTTCCACAGCCTCCGCCCTCCTATCCCCCTCCCTCCACCTTCCTCTCCTCTCTCCTTCCCGTCCTACGCCCTCTCCCTCCTCCCCTCCCCACTCCCCTCCACCCCCGCACTAATCGACGCCACCACCTCCTCCTCCCTCTCCTTCCCAACCTTCTTCTCCCGCGTCGACTCCCTCGCTTCCTCCCTCCAAGCCCACGCCTCCCTCTCCCCCGGCCAAGTTGCCTTCATCCTCTGCCCCTCCACCCCCGACATTCCCATCCTATACTTCGCCCTCCTCTCCCT
>NW_018186317.1:0-307 GCF_001263595.1 Phalaenopsis equestris
GCTGAAATCAATAAGCCTCGAATAAGACCTGCTCATCCGAGTGTGATGAATAGGGGTTGCCAATCAAACTTTGATAGTCCTTCGGTCGACAATTCTTTGACTCGATCCATCTGCCTTTGTAGGTTGGCTATTCTAGTCGGGTTATCTACTATTGATCCCTAGATGAGAAACTCCTATCAAGAGAGAATAGCTAGCTTATCGGGCAAAATATGAACGACCATAATGTGATATAGGCAGCTCACTCCTGAGGGAGTCCTTCGACATGCTCATTATTCTACAACTCATTTAATTTTTAAATTTATTAAAT
>NW_018186318.1:0-307 GCF_001263595.1 Phalaenopsis equestris
TTTTTTTTTAGCTTTTTTTTTTCTTTTTTATAAACAATATGGTAACTGCTTCCACAGGGCTGCTTGCTATTGGTGATATTTGGTGTTGTCCTGCTGATCGTAATCATCGTTCTGGCTGCTTGATGGGGCTAAAAATTGATTTGATTGGAGCCAATGCTGCTTGATAGATGAATTATCATGTGAAATTAGTATGGTTTGGTTGCAAGGTTTTGCGATTTTTCTGGGTTTCCTTAATGCCTTGCTGCAATGTTTGTGTTGAGATTGTTTGCCATGTGAGTAATTAACGCTGAGCCATATCATATTTGTG
>NW_018186319.1:0-307 GCF_001263595.1 Phalaenopsis equestris
TATAGCAACATATTAATCCTATAGTGGCTCCAATGATCTTGATTTTTGAAAAGATTGAGCCTTTTCTTTCTCAAGAACTTTTGTATTTAATATACATACAAATTGTATTTGATGGTTCTCATTTATATGTCATAACTTTTTTAAACTCTTTTTAGAAATGAAATTTGTGCTCTACCCTTAAATTCATCAATATAATTATAATAAATATAATGTACCCAAATGTGTTGTAAATAAATCCAATTAAGCTAAAATAAAGCTAAAACATCACATACAACAATCCAAACTTACAGTTACATTTTAGTAAACT
>NW_018186320.1:0-307 GCF_001263595.1 Phalaenopsis equestris
TTCTTAAGAAGCTGAAATCTACCTTAACAGACTCTTCTTTGGCTGATATAATACTGCCGTTCTTCCAAGAATTCACAATACATGAAGCCAAATAATCTGCATCTGCTAAAAAAACAGTCTGCAATCTCTTCATGCACAAGAACTTCAAATAAACAGATCTCAATCTCTTATGGCTTTCTCCACTCAAAAATGCTATTGATTCTCTGCCGAAAAGCCCTTGAAAGGTTGGCAACCATGCTGTGGCAAACAACTTTCCCTCATTATTTTGCACAAATCGATTAAACTCTACGTTAGCTGATACTATGGC
>NW_018186321.1:0-307 GCF_001263595.1 Phalaenopsis equestris
TGAGATATACGAACACACAAGTTAGGTTCCATTTGTTTTTTCATGTATCAATTTCATAAATCTAAAACAATTTAATTATCAATTATGCAAAGTTTCAAACTGAGCTTTTTTAAATTATTATTTAAGCATTTTCTGCCTTCTTATGATGTCTAGATGAAAATAATTTAATATGATTAAGAAAAAAAATGATTGATTTTCATGGCAATGCTTAAGGTGATTTGAGCCTAACAGCTTTTAACATTAATTAAGCATAAAGTTTAGGGAAATTTATGTCTGCAGCACACAATTCTTATGTATTTATATATCT
>NW_018186322.1:0-307 GCF_001263595.1 Phalaenopsis equestris
TTTTTAAGACCTTCTACAAAACCTACATATAAAGGCACCTCTAAAAATCATTGGATCTTTAAGATGGGCTCAGTGACGGCGACCCCGTCAAAACAAGTCCATGAGTTTGTACCTTTAATTCTAAATTATTACAAAAGACTTGTTTCGAAAAATCCTAAACATCACAATACTTATATGGTGAGAGAGAGAGAGAGACTGCAACAGCTATGCGTCCGACGACCGACAGTAAGAACGATTTCAAACTAATTAATCCTAGCTACCAAAATCACAGATGAATAACGCTCTGTGAAACCTTACCCGACGGAGT
>NW_018186323.1:0-307 GCF_001263595.1 Phalaenopsis equestris
ATATATTACTTATTTATTTATATATAAGTGAGAAGGACGGGATGGATTCGGATGATACGTGCCTCCACGTCGGGTTGTTCTGGTAACGTCCAAACCGCCGTGACTTCGGGTACGTGTGCGAAAATTTGGATCAGAACAAGCCTACGACACGTAATATTATAAATTCAATAAATATAATTTATTAGTAAATAACAATAATATTTATTTACATGCATACCCCTCAAATTCTTATTATTATTACATAAATTCTATATTTATTATTAATTCTCTTAAAAAGTAAATTACAAGTTCTTCACATAAATTCATG
>NW_018186324.1:0-307 GCF_001263595.1 Phalaenopsis equestris
AAAAAAAGACGACCACAACATCTGTGCTGCGAAGAAGTCACAGTTTCATATGATGTTCTTACATGTTATGCTTATTTTGCATTAAATCCCGAAAGAAAATGCACAACACCTCAAAAGAATTTAACTGAATGTTAACGAAAAACTAAATTTTACACGTTCTGATTCACATGATCTAAATCCTATTTAACTTAAATTCTGGGTGCAGCCAATCACCTGTCAAATGTTCCAACATAAGAGAGTGGAAACATTACATTTTTAAGAAAAAATAAAGATGCATAATTTGGGGCATTTAGGCACATAGCATGTA
>NW_018186325.1:0-307 GCF_001263595.1 Phalaenopsis equestris
CTAGAGAGCAAGTTGCGGGTGACGATACATCTAACAAATGATCCAGTCATGTTTCTTTTCTGCACTCAAAAGATATTGGTTATTTTTTTTGTATACAATGGCAAAATGATTGTATAGATTTTATAATTGAAGAGAAAGTTGTGGTGACTAATTGACTAAATGAAATAAAGTATGACACTTGGCCTATTTCTTTTTTCATTGCTTTGCTTTTACCTTCTCTGCACTTTACAATCTCCTGTTTATGATGTATAAAAGACGATCGATTGCTCATCCTTTAGAAGAGTCTTTTTAGTTAGTTTTTTTTTTT
>NW_018186326.1:0-307 GCF_001263595.1 Phalaenopsis equestris
AGGTTACAGGAAGAATTACAAGAGGTATAACCTAAATGTAACCTACCTGTATCCTCCTAATAACCTAATATGTACGCAACTCTGGTTATGTCTTACGTACGCAAATATCTCTCAAATTTCTCCCAGATTGCATTAATTTATGGCCTTTTCATTCAAGTTATAATATCTTATTTAAGGGAAAAAAATAAAGGAAGATTTATGTATCTATCACTCAATTAGTATGTTTTTACATTTCAAATATTTAAACTTCAATTTTTACGTATATACCAGAATAAGTTAATTCAATATATTTTTATATTATTTTTTT
>NW_018186327.1:0-307 GCF_001263595.1 Phalaenopsis equestris
AAAATTTACACATCAAAATTACTCATACAAATCTCGAACTTTGCATAATATAATAATAAAATAATGAACATACCTAGCTTGAAGCCACTTATTAATGAGTTGTTTTATTATTGTTTATTTGAAATTTCAAAAATGCTGATGTTTCTCTTATCTTGTATCATAGGGAAATGTTGGGGTGCCAGGTTGATTTTTGCTTTTTAAAACAACTTAAATCTTGCATTAAATGAAGAGAGGGTGGCACAAGGTGCTGTTGTGAACTTCAACCTCGATTATGGAGAAGTCAATGTGGATTACAAACATCCCCTGA
>NW_018186328.1:0-307 GCF_001263595.1 Phalaenopsis equestris
GCGCCATTTGCAAACTTTAAGGCTGTAATCTTGACACCTAACTTTTATTTATTTCAATTTATTCGAGGGATTATTGAGAAATTTATTGAATTTTTAATAATTGGATTTTTTATGCATTTTTTACAATATGACAAGAGAGGATGATATATTTTTTTTCTAGACGTTTATGCAAGAAGACTGGAATACCATCTTTTAACCAAATAATCAAGCCAAACGCCAAAAATAAAAGGTCCATTTACATGTCTATTGTGATTATGGTAGACGATGGTTGTAGTGTCAGCTTATCTTATTGGTCATAGTTGAAAGT
>NW_018186329.1:0-307 GCF_001263595.1 Phalaenopsis equestris
CCCTCTCTTTCTATATAAACAGCAGCACCACACCCCCCAAGACTCCATATAAATAGTAGCTCCCCCACCCCCTCCATTGCCGGAAACCGACGACATCACCGAAAAAGTTGAAACCGAGCCAAATTCTGGCGAACATCTAACCCGACGTAAGAATCACGTCAAATCGAAGCCGCAAGGACTTGGATACGCTCAAAGAGGCCAACTTATTCAAACATAATTGAGGATTAACCTCTTAGGCTCAGTTATATCTATTAAATTGAAACAATAATCCCGAAATTCTCTCCCTTCCAGATCGAAAAATAGATCA
>NW_018186330.1:0-307 GCF_001263595.1 Phalaenopsis equestris
TTTTTTTTTTTTTGTCAGAAGCTGGGATTTCAACTTCATTGCAAATTCTGTATATTTGTCCCCAACTCATTAAGAAAGACTTGTAATATAATACTAGTTTTCAATTGAAGGTTCGATTTAAACTCGTTAAGTAGCTAATGAGTTTAATACATGTTTCAGTTGAGCTCATCAATGAGCTATCAAGTCTCTCGTTATCCAATCATGTGTTCATTTGTTATTTTCATGTACAAATCCTTTCAATTCAAAATTTGGCAACATTCCAACATCACCTACCTTAGTCTGAAACTATTTAGGCCATAATGGGACT
>NW_018186331.1:0-307 GCF_001263595.1 Phalaenopsis equestris
AATAGAAATTCATGAGTGATGAGAGTAATGTGGGCTTTTAAATTTAAAAAACTAAAATGTTAATGACTTGTTATACTCTTACTTAGGAAGGGGTAGTATGATGATTGTTTTTTGAGGCGTTTTGGATTTTGTGGGAGGAGATGTTTCAATATTGTTGGAGGATTGATTGGAGGTGGCTGACATGGGAGATGTGATAGTTGCTTCTTTATGAGGAGTTGCCATATACAGTAACATGGTGGAAGGATTGTTGTTTCATTTATGAAGAAGGTATAATTTTTTTTATCGAGGTTTTTTTATATAATTATCA
>NW_018186332.1:0-307 GCF_001263595.1 Phalaenopsis equestris
ATAAATAAGCTCATTAATGCATCTATATGAGTCATTGCTTGACAGCACAAGATATAAACCAAGTATAATGAGCTGTAAGCAAATCTTTACTTTTACAATCCATTCACACTTAATAGGACTCAATGGAGGTACAAATTAATCCTGTAGAATAATATATAAAGGTTTGAGCGGTAGGCATGTAAGCTTCGTTGGAAGGATTCAAGCCTGTCAAAGTTCAAGTCAAGGCCACGCTTCGGTAAAGCAGCCGACTATGGTTGGAAGGGAATTTTACATATGTACCATACAAATCTTATGAATTTATATATCT
>NW_018186333.1:0-307 GCF_001263595.1 Phalaenopsis equestris
TCTTCTTCTAAACTCAATGCCCCATCTAAGGCATGAAACTATTTTATCTTTGCTTGCCTTCTTCCTACAAACTATTTAAATGATGTGACTTGGAAGAGAGCCACTTTTGCATTCAAAAGATGAGACCTATTGATATTGGCTCTCTCATCAATAAGTCCATCATCTGTTCTTCTACAGAAGTTTCTACGACAGGTTTCAGTTACTCTTATCTCATCTTTACTATATGTAAACAATCTGAAGTTACTTTGGAAGATTGGGAGGTGTTACTACAGCCACTGAAGCCTATCAGTAAGGCTAATGTGGATTT
>NW_018186334.1:0-307 GCF_001263595.1 Phalaenopsis equestris
TAATTTTGTTTATGAGGTATTGGACCCTATAAAAGGGGAACTTGCAAAAAGCTATATAAAACAACAAGAAATATTATATTGATAAATATCAAAGCATATATTAAAAAAAAGGTAATCTTTATACAATATTTTATATATTTTTTGAGCTAGTGCGTCCTTGAGTGGCAAGTTGGTAGGTAGCTGTGTTGTTAGTCATAAAATCTCGCCGACCCTGGTTCGATCTCTACAGGAACAGATAATACATATGCATAGCGGTATTCTCAAATACCACCTTCTTTCTCTCTCTCTCTCTCTGTATATATATATA
>NW_018186335.1:0-307 GCF_001263595.1 Phalaenopsis equestris
AACAAATCCCAAATAAGACCCAAAATACAAAAAATAATACACTTGCCATCACAAATAATGTATATTTGATGTCAATTCATTTCATTTAAATTGTAGGGCATCTAACTAAATAGTTCAAAATATATGTCAACTTATTTGTGATATTTCACTTTTATTCTTGATGCAAAATAATGTAAGGTTATTTATATAAATGTAGAACATGTTTTGTATGAAGGAGAATTAAATCGGTGCAATTCGATATGATCAAAATAAAGAAGAAATTATAAGAATCCAGTGAAGGCTAAAACACATTCAAACTCTCAAGCAA
>NW_018186336.1:0-307 GCF_001263595.1 Phalaenopsis equestris
AAAAATAATATTTTAAATTTATTTAAATTCTTTTAAATTTAACTTTTATTTTCTTTATTACTAATATTCTTTTCTACTGATAAATTTTATACATGTAAATATTATAGTTGAAAAATGATGAAAACGTCATTGCAAATGATAGCTTGGGGACAATTGTGTCCCCCCATGAAGAGTCATTCATCATAGCATTGCTAGTATGCATCGTTCACACCGAGGATCTCACCTTGATGCAGTTTTACATCATCAATGTCACGTAGCTTAAGGTTGTAAATGAGTCGAGCTTGAGCGAGCTTAGGCTTGGCTCGTG
>NW_018186337.1:0-307 GCF_001263595.1 Phalaenopsis equestris
ATTACATGCATGTGGTGTTTTTTATCAAGCAATTTTAAGCATATGAATGAAAAAAATGATGCAATATTTACTTACATAACATGTAATTTTTATATATTTATGGGTCTAATACAACAACTTGTATATTTACATATACAACACTAAGATATTTAGTATTACACATATTATATTATTATTATAAATTTTTTTCTTAAGTATGGTAAATATTTTAACGCTCGTATTTATGACACTAAAGTACTGTTAAAATCAGGCCTACATAAAGCAACTTTTTTTTCAAGATTGTCAAGATGCCTAATTTTTTTTTTTT
>NW_018186338.1:0-307 GCF_001263595.1 Phalaenopsis equestris
ATATATATTGCATGTGCGAAATACGGTCCAAATAATAGTTTGGTTTGTCTGTATATTGCAATTTAACGTATTACTGTCTGTAGAATGCACAATAATATATGGTGTAAATAACTTAAAATACTTTCTGGCAAAAAAATAAATAAAAAATTTAATTTCTTATGCTGGAGGAAACGTAGCTGAGTCCGGTCAAAGTCAGCACCCACATCGCTACGGACAAAAACTTCGGTGGCGGTTTAATTGTCACGTGCTCGCCGAATTTATTAACCGCAATTAAAGGCCCGTTAGGTATAATTAACCCTACTAGTTT
>NW_018186339.1:0-307 GCF_001263595.1 Phalaenopsis equestris
CAACTTCAACTCATTCTCCATGCTTAAGTCTTCTTCAAACTTCTAGCTCTCTTCAAGCATCCAGCTCCAAGTCCTCTTTCAAGAGATGGGGTATAGCTTTTTTTATAGAGTCTCAGTTGCAATCAATAAAGAAATATGAACTATTTTGATTGGACGGCTTTGAGAGCTTTCCTCGATCAAGGATGTTTGATGGACATTTGAACCCTTATCAATGTCAGAATTGAGCAATATTGGGCTCATTGGATTCATCTCGCTGAGACGCTCAATTCGATTATAAGCTCGCCAGATTCGTCATCTGTTTGATCTT
>NW_018186340.1:0-307 GCF_001263595.1 Phalaenopsis equestris
TATAATATGTAATTTTAAAATTACTCATGTACCGTACCGTGGGGGTGTTGACCCCGCAACCCACCCACATAACGAAACACCCCCTGACTAGACAGATGTTTCCGCTCTACTCCGCTCGCTCGTTCCGTTCCGCCCCAACATCTATCCCTGATTTGGTATATGAGTCATACCTAACAATATTTTAGTTGCATTGAATATAAATAATTTATAACTTAGACGGTCTAAGATCTAATACGTCAAGATGCATGGTCTTACCAATTTGGATATGAGCTCATTAAAATAGTTCGCTAATTATTTTTAAGCAAAC
>NW_018186341.1:0-307 GCF_001263595.1 Phalaenopsis equestris
ATGTTTTTTTCCTCCTATTGGTCTATAAATATATTATTTGTGTTTTTAAGTAGTTTTTGGCTCATATTTTTATTTGAACAGTCGCTAGGGTCCAGTGTTCTTCTTTAGGGCTATACCGATGGTGATAAGGTACTTCAACTGTAACTATTTGGATATTGTGGCTCTTTCCAAAGCTTCAAGTGATGCTCCGACTGAAGCTCGATCATGTGGGGAACTTTGTTCTGACCGAACTTCTCCGCATTCCTCCTTTGTTATCTCACATCCCTTTTTGTTATTGCAATCCTGAACCACAAGGAACCAATATACC
>NW_018186342.1:0-307 GCF_001263595.1 Phalaenopsis equestris
GGGGGATTTGTGTTCCATTTTTCCCATCCAGTTGTCCACTCACAGATATCCTTACAAAGGACTTTCCTCGCCCATTGTTTGACAACTTCAAATCCAAGTCTAACATAATTAATATTTTTGTTTCAACTTGAGAGGGAATATTAGATGATTTATTAGAAAATTTCTCTTTATTATGTTGTCTTTCATATCATTTCTTTTTATATGTTGTTGTTGTTGTTACGTATGAACACCTAAATTTCAATTTTTACATATATATATACCTATGCATGTAAAGGTGTATTCTACTTTTTAAAAGTTAAAATGGTGG
>NW_018186343.1:0-307 GCF_001263595.1 Phalaenopsis equestris
TTGAAGAGCAATTGAACTTATTATGCTTTGTTCAAAAAATTGTTCTTTAAAAGTCTTAGGGACCCACCAAGTTATGAATTGCGGTCGTTTTTGAACTTAAACTATTAAGGTTTTGATACTACTCGTTCATGTAGCACCTGTCTTTACATTGCAATATAGACATGATCATGAAAACTAACATTTCAGCGGGATCAACGGGAAGATGATAGGTACACATTTACAGTTTATTTATTGTCATTTATTACTGCTTTAATGTATCATGCATGTTTGTTTGAAACACTCCTCAAAAATCCAAACAAATAGTTTT
>NW_018186344.1:0-307 GCF_001263595.1 Phalaenopsis equestris
TTTTTTAAAAGATAGACTTGTAAGTTTACATTTTAGGGTCTGTTTGTGCAGTTGTTGATTAATAAATATTGTCATTTTTTTTTATTTCTCTCCCATAATTAATATGCACTATTTCTTTCTTGGGTATGATTTATAAGTCAAATCTAAATTCAAAAGTTATAATTATTATTATTATTATTTTTTCAGGATAGATGAAGTTTCTTAACATACTCTAGCAGTTTATCACATCCCAAAAGAGTTCTTCAGGGTGATGGGCAGCTCAATACTTAAATACTGATGTTCGGCCATACTCCTAGTTGATGTGGGA
>NW_018186345.1:0-307 GCF_001263595.1 Phalaenopsis equestris
ATGGGCTAGAAGAAGCAAAACCAGAGAGTGCCATAGATATATTACCTTAGCAGACAGAGAGGTTGATTGGCCAAAGGAGAGCTGACTAGACCCAAGCCGTTTAAGCAAGCATTCCATCTAACTCTCGAAAGAGTTTGTTGATTCGGGGATGGTTCGAATAGGGGCCGATTAAACTGTTCCGTATTTTGAGGTCATAGAGAGACCTTTAGCAGCAAAAGATTTGGCCGAAGAACTATTTGTTGATTTCCTGTGGAGCTTCCTACATTTGTCATGGGTATGGTAGATTTTGTGGCAAAAATCACATGTA
>NW_018186346.1:0-307 GCF_001263595.1 Phalaenopsis equestris
GCAAGTATACGAATCGTTATCAAGTAATATAGGACATGTGGTTTAAGCCCCAAATATCGATCCCACGAGAAAAATTTAAATTAGGAAAGTCACAACAATAATGAAAATTTACTACAATAATTTTGAATAATTAAGATGTTATTAGAACTGAATTATCAACTACTAGCAAAAATGTATAGCAAAGCTAAGAAATAACTACCAAACTATGTTTTTGCGATGAAGTTATCTAATATGAGAAAGTATCTTTTCCACTACAATGAGTTTTTGCTTAAATGAAAGAGGTAAATATTTTGAATTTGTATTGTTC
>NW_018186347.1:0-307 GCF_001263595.1 Phalaenopsis equestris
TGTGTGATCATGAGATTTTTTTTCATGAGATAACTCTGTAAGCATCCATATGTTACAATTGCTTGTTTCAATGCAAGAAACTTTAGTTCTTCTTGAATGGAGTTGGGAACTTGCACACTAGCAAGGTTTGCCACAAACGCCTTGTAATATTGTAGCAACTTCTTATAATCTTTATATCTTTCAATTGGATTATCAGCGCACCCTCAGAAACCTTTACTATTTGCAATTTGTTGATTAAGCTTAGCAACAATTTTAAAAGAGACTTATTGATGAGGAATTCAAACCATTATGATTATTAGATTTAGGA
>NW_018186348.1:0-307 GCF_001263595.1 Phalaenopsis equestris
TCCCATTGTTGATTAAAGCAATTTCTCTACAAAGTAGTTCCTGGAATTAGAGTTTGATACAATCATTTTTTATTACTTCATAATTCCACAAACATGCTAAAACATTAAAACTAAAATATATCTAAAGTAGTACCACTACGAAAAGCAAGTTTTACCATTCAGTTAGGTTGATCACATAAACTAACTCCCCACATACAAGCTACCCTAGAAGATCCCACCCTCATTTGGAATCAACTACCAAAACGTAACCATCAAAGAGAACAAATGTTTTTGTGTTAATTATTACTTAATTTAGGTTAGCATGCCC
>NW_018186349.1:0-307 GCF_001263595.1 Phalaenopsis equestris
TCATTAAATATATAAATAATTAAATAAAACATTAAGCAACTTTATTAAACTGTTATTAATTAAATATATAATTAAATTAACTAAAAATTTGATTAATTCGTATCAATTAAATAATTTAAATTTAACAAAACCCTTAACTTAATAAAATAACTAATTAATTAAATAATTTTAATGATTCACCAAAAAAATTAATCAACATGTTAAATAATTAAATTAAATAACATGTTAGTAGTTAGATAATTAAAGTAATTAATATGTTAGTAGTCGTTAATTAAATTATTTTAATTGCCTAACATGTTAATAGTTA
>NW_018186350.1:0-307 GCF_001263595.1 Phalaenopsis equestris
CGTTTGTATATAAATTAAAAGGTTATTAATTTGTAAAAAATACAATAAGACAACGAATATTTAGAAATAGCTTGACTGATTATGCTAGATAATAAAAACTGCCAAAGGCTTTTATATTTTTACACAGTTTAATTCGCATACATATTGTATCATTTTTTTATTGAATTACTATAGTTTAGGAATAGGTATTTATTATGTATTCACAAGTTACTGTTGTTTTAAACTAATTTTTAAGGTTTAATTTATTTTATTTAAAATATGAACAATAACAGAGAAAATGTTTATAGAATACACTGTCAACAAAAAA
>NW_018186351.1:0-307 GCF_001263595.1 Phalaenopsis equestris
ATTGGAAGCCAAGGACCCCAAACCAATAATATCCAAGCCACTGACCAAAGACCTAAGGAAATTATCATTTAGGTATGAACTCATTCTACAACAAAAAATGTTAGCAAAAAAACTCTAATTCATAGATAATAGTCACATAAATGCTAAAGAATACAACATGGTTGAACCCTCTTATTCCAATCACTTGCAAGTAATCACTCTGAGCTACATAAAAACTTATAAGATTTCTTAAAGATGAGGCAAACACTTGATGAGTTGTTCACAAACTTCATTGTAAGGTTCCATAAGGATATGATGGAAGCTAATG
>NW_018186352.1:0-307 GCF_001263595.1 Phalaenopsis equestris
AAATCTCATCATCATTCTTTCAGCGGTTTTGAATAAAATTCCTATTCCAACCTTCCTAGGCATAACCAATTCTAAATTGATATCCTTCTTGGATTACAAAGCACCATCAAAGAAAAATCCTCAGCTCGATTTCTTTTGATCTTCTAATGTCATAATTTTCTGATCTGGTAATCATCAATCAAAGGAGCGTCAAAAGGTAATGAGTGTGTTTCTAAGAAATCTACCAAATTTTTGGCCTTTAGTAGCATGTAAAGAAATGAAGGCTAAATTGAATTATAACAAGATCATTGATCAATGAGCTAATCAT
>NW_018186353.1:0-307 GCF_001263595.1 Phalaenopsis equestris
TATATATATATATATATATATATATAACAAAAACATCTAAAACTTGATCTCAAATTTTCATCTATCGATGTAAATTTCTTTTCTTGCTTAATTTGATCTCTTATGCATGTAGTAGTAACAAGCATCAATATTCTTACTTAATTCATGATGCATAACATTATTTGCCAATACAATTATCAATCTATTGTCAACATAGGCATTTGCAGCTTCCTTTTGAGAGCTACTACAACAATACATGTAAATAACCTTTGAACTAACCTCCGAAAATTTCAGGCAATTTTTATATTTGAATTATGTTGAATATCAT
>NW_018186354.1:0-307 GCF_001263595.1 Phalaenopsis equestris
TATATATATAATGTCACTAATTGCATTAGTATGAGAAACCAAATTTTTATTTACACATCATTAATATAATTTATAATATTTTTGTCGCATAAAATAATGATGAATGATTAGTGTACTCCTTATTTATGTGATACTTTCATGATTGGTTTCACATCAATAAAATGAGAGAGAATATTAGCTTACGAGCTTCAATGTTCATCAACTTGGTTTTGATGATATTTGTGTTTCTGAAGTGTTTATTATCCCAATCTTTCTAGATTCAAGGTAAGTAAACAAATTACATGGGATCACTGTTAACTACCGTCGA
>NW_018186355.1:0-307 GCF_001263595.1 Phalaenopsis equestris
AATAGGTATCTTGTACTAAAGTTCCACCAATTCCTCTGGGATGAAACAATGTTACACTAATATTCTACAAAAATTATGGAAGTCTTTAACACATTTTTCTCCTTTCTATTATGCAGGTTTTGAAAAGTTCTAAGACACAACAGAGAATGTTCTCAAATTCCATCAATTCCTCCAAGAATCTCAAGCACCCAACACATCTAATAAATATTAGGGATAGTTACATACACAACATTCAAAAAATTGCTATTTACAAAACTAGCCCTCAGCTGATTTTTTGAACAAACAAACTGATACATTTACATGTACC
>NW_018186356.1:0-307 GCF_001263595.1 Phalaenopsis equestris
AAACACTTTTATTTGACTTCAATAAACAAGTTAAATAACTTAAAAACCTATAGGAGTATATATCTTGCTCATGAGGCTCCAATTGAGCTATGAGATTACTTGAGTGCAGGTTACGAGATAAGTTTGAGAGTATTGACATGAGTCAATTTTATGTGATTTCACATATTTTTTACGCTGCATTTTATTTATTATTTTTATTAATTTATCACAGATTTACGCTTGTGAAGGTATTTTGTTGATGTTATGTAGGTTAGAAAAAGTGAATACAACCATTTGAACAAGCAAAATCAATGTAAAAGTAGCCTAA
>NW_018186357.1:0-307 GCF_001263595.1 Phalaenopsis equestris
CTCTGTGATTGGGTGTATATACATCCAAAAGATGGTTTGTGGGTGCGAGTGCGCATCACTCTTTATCTGCAGGCTTGGGTAATCCATCCAGGCTTGGATACGTTGCGCCCAAAATCTTTCTACTGCTTGGCTTGCTTCCTTATTGTAATGGTTGCTCTTCTAGGCTTCACACCTCAACAATCCCTCATTTTGAGACTAAAAACACCCAACACCTGTTCACCAGATCTGCACCTTCATATGTACCATCTTCATAAGCACATAACGTGGTGTGGTTGTGGCTCACCCTCAATCTCAATCTTCATGGTCT
>NW_018186358.1:0-307 GCF_001263595.1 Phalaenopsis equestris
ATACAAGAGTTATAAAATAGGAAAGACATAACACCCAAGTATCTAAGATTAAATTAATTTTTAATAACTGCCTAGAGATAAAAAGAAAGCCATAAATTAGGAATTACATAAACTAGGAAATATCCGGAATGAAAAGAAATAAACACTAATAACTTCGAACAGTCCCATTATAATTAATGAAGGTACATCAAGCAAGCATGGTAGATGTTTTCCTATAAATGATTCAATTTTTTAAGGCAAAGTTTATGTTAATTCTAAGAGATCAATGTTCTCCAAATGGGCATGCTTCTAAGGTTAATTACATCTC
>NW_018186359.1:0-307 GCF_001263595.1 Phalaenopsis equestris
TTGTATGTTTGGATTGTTTTCCTTATTTCTTTCTGATTTATTTGGGATGCTATAAAAAAATTATAATTTAGGCTCATTAAGGACCTTAAAATTAAAACTTTAGGAGTATGATTTTTTTGAAGAGATCTCATATAATGATAAAGTATCAACTTGATTTGTGCTTCAAAAAGTGAGCTTCAGTTTTATATTTGTAAGAGTGCCTTCTAAAAGATAGTTGTATACTTGGAATGTGCCAAAAAAAGTGAGATAACTAACAATATTAATTTTTTTTTTTTCATTATAGGAAGGAATGTCAAGTTCCAAGAAG
>NW_018186360.1:0-307 GCF_001263595.1 Phalaenopsis equestris
TTGTTAACAGCGCCTCTGCATGGCTCAAGTCGCTATCCAGGACAAGCTTGCTCTATAATTCAGTGGATGCATATATATCTAGTTCTCCTGGATTATAAAATATTTATTTGTATTTCTAATAAAAATTAAAAAAAAATAAATAAATTGGAAAAAAATCAATTTTTTATTCATAGGGCAGTTCCTCCTCAAGGCAGGTACAAATTATATTTAAGTACGGTGGAAGAAGTAGGCCCTCATAGGATGGTTTTGTTTGCATTTCCATTTAAAGGTGGCCAAGAATATGAGTTCTTCAAAAATTAATCATTTG
>NW_018186361.1:0-307 GCF_001263595.1 Phalaenopsis equestris
AAAAGTCTAAAGGCATGGCTAATGATGGAATTTTATTAATATCAATGTTGATTTGATCTATATTGACTTATTTAGGAATTAGTGAGCTAGATAATACGTCCTTATGAAAGCTGATACCTGACGATGATGATGAAAATATGTTTGGTATGTTAGAACTTATATTAGGGCGATTTTCTTGAATGGATGAGTGAAAAATCCATTTTTCATAAAAATGAAATTATCTTAGGAAATGGAAACAGTTTTTTGTGATGCAATGATAAATTTTCATGTTTTTAAAGGCCAAGTAATCTTATGTGTGTGTATATAT
>NW_018186362.1:0-307 GCF_001263595.1 Phalaenopsis equestris
AAAAAAATGGTGTTGGCTTGATTTAGATACCGAGGATATTGGAAAAAAATGCTCATATTCCATTAAGTACAATTAGGATTCCAATCAGCACCTTTCGGATTCCACTAAGCACCCACGGGAATCCAAATGTGAAAGCAAAGTTAAGTAAATAATTCAGCATATAGTAATCCACAACATTAGTAATACTTTTTTAGAATATCATAGCTCAACTACTTCCTAAAAACATTAAACAAAAAATAGGAGATGGTCTCCAAAACGCCAAATCAAATCAGCATCAGAAAGCTTCTCTCCAGTAAATATGTCAAAT
>NW_018186363.1:0-307 GCF_001263595.1 Phalaenopsis equestris
TTTTTTTCCTGGAGTTATCTTTTGATTCTGATGCTTGCAATCTACAACTGAGAAAATCATGGTCACAAATAAGAACACAATTAGAAGGAGAATTTGGAATGTTTGAAGAACATGAATAATTTGGGAGTTTGTCCTCAATGTTATGCGCCTATACATTGCAAAATTTCTTCTAGAAACATTATGCAGGTGCAATTTCATAGTTTGCTCATAAATTCTTGATACTGTGAATTTGACAAAGCTCCATGCAATTTGATGCAGAACAATTGTATTGGATCCATAATTTCTATTTTTATTTAAAGAAGGATGG
>NW_018186364.1:0-307 GCF_001263595.1 Phalaenopsis equestris
ACTAGAATCGAACTAGTGCCAAGTCATTACAAGTTCCCTATTCTACCATTCAACTAAGTCGACAGATTTTTCTTTTCTGATCTTTAGGCGAATCGAACGCCTACTCACTCGGATGAAGACCGAGGGTTTTCCCATGAAACTAAAAGAACTCTCAAGAATTTTTTATAGATAGACTGAGTAAGAGAATCTACTTATCTGACTCGACTAAGTCAGACCTTAATAATAGATTACATTCCAGGATTCGAACACTGGTCTAGCAGGACATGAATCTGCTGTGCTACCTTTACACTCAAGTACTTTTCAAATT
>NW_018186365.1:0-307 GCF_001263595.1 Phalaenopsis equestris
ACTCAAATACTATATGGATGAATTTCTACACTGTTAATATAGTCATGTCAATGAAAGAAAAACCACTAAAATAAAAATTACAATTCAAGTATTACTCATGTATTAATATAATACTATTTAGGTAATATTCAAGTAATATTTTGGTAGTGTTATGTGGTATTAATTTGGTATTATGATTAAAATTCAGGTTTTATTCCGGAATTATTCTGATATTATTTTGGTAATATTGGTTGAACTTAATGATATTTAGTTCAGACAATTCTCAAACATTACCCAAATAGTACTACAATACTACTCAAGTATTACT
>NW_018186366.1:0-307 GCF_001263595.1 Phalaenopsis equestris
GCTCTTACCATTTTCTGCATCCTCCTCATCACTTCCATTGTCAATATCTTCATTGAATGACAGACGTGCATCACCTTTTACCCTCCTCTTTTTCCTTTTTTGCATTTGAAGTTCCTCTTCCCTAAATTGAAAGAAGGCAGTAAATTCAACACCATGTAGGACTTATACATCCGAAAGTCGACTCGGATGAAAGAAATTACGGACTCTTGTTGTAGTTTCTGAAGTTTCTCTTTCTCCTCTTCCTCAATCTTGTTCCGGATGTTAACTCGCTTCAATAGATAATATTTTCATAAGATAGGAGCAGATA
>NW_018186367.1:0-307 GCF_001263595.1 Phalaenopsis equestris
ATTAAATAATTAAATAATTTTTTAATGTTTTTTTACGAAAAAAAGAATTTAAATACCATAAAATCACTGAAATAAATGCATAAAATATGAGTTATGATAAAATAAATTAAGATGAGCCTTTTATAGAATATTTTAAATTTTTGACTAACTTTACAAGCATATCACTACTTAAAAGTTCGAATTAAACCTATTCGCAGTAACTTATATACAATGATTGGAAATCTAAACATTTTTAGAGCTTTAGATATATATACCATTGAAAAAATTAAAACCACATCAAAAAATCATTATTACTAACTTTTTAAAA
>NW_018186368.1:0-307 GCF_001263595.1 Phalaenopsis equestris
AGGGATTGAGTGATGTGCATGCAAAATCCCTTTAAATGTGTTTCACTGAAATTGGGTTTTGATATGCAAACATGTGTAGCAATTAACGTACATACTTTGAGAACCTTTATGATTCTCCTTAAAAGCTTTAATTGTTGTAATTTTAGAGGCTTCACATGCCGTGTTTGGTGTCGATTTTTAGTAATTGTTGAAAGTTTAGGGGTTGCCCTTGATCGATACTTTCACTGTTTGGGAACCACTTTAGGTGCAGATTTTTGGGCTGATTTGTGATATTTGTATTTATTGTTTTGAAAGAAATTTTGGGTTG
>NW_018186369.1:0-307 GCF_001263595.1 Phalaenopsis equestris
TATTCCTGCTATTTTCGAGTAATTAGAAATAAATGTTTGACATATTTTAATTAAAAAAAATTAATTGTATTGAATTTCAGTTATATATCTGACTGAAACAATCTGACATTGCAAACAAATTTGTCTTGCATAGGATAAGTGGTTCTTAGTTTGTTGACGTTTGTTTCTCCTTTCTTGTATTCAATGATTCAAATTAGAGAAAGATATTGTTACATAAAGTAAAACTGTTTTTGAATGTAAAAATATCTACTCTTTACTCTCTTTTTTTCTCGCAATACCCTTTTAACCAAGAAGTAGATATTCCTTT
>NW_018186370.1:0-307 GCF_001263595.1 Phalaenopsis equestris
TATATATATATATTATGTAATATAATATATATAAAGAGAGTGGAGAAAGGTTCAATTTTTAATAAAAAGCAAATGGGTAAGGCTAGTTTGAACAGGCGTTCGGTGAGTCGGTGAGGGCTGGAGCGAAGAGTCGGGGCATGATCTGGTATCTTTCAAACTGCGAGAGTGGCTAGACTTGGGTATTGCAGCACATGGAGAGCAGGCAAATAGGCGACGACTGGAAATGAACTGAAATGCAGCTGCTAGCATAAAGAACTGGTGATCGTAAAATTGATCATTCTTTGTTGGATCTGCCATGGCTTATTGC
>NW_018186371.1:0-307 GCF_001263595.1 Phalaenopsis equestris
GGCGCCAGTTTCTGCCCAGAAAACAGAGAATACGGCGCCTAGGTGCCTGAACTGTCCAGGGCGATTTTTGCAAGCCTCCAGGAGTTATTTGACGAATCCAGATGGTTGGAAAAGACATTTTGGCATTTCTAAGTCCTAGAATTCTCCAGGAAAGTCAAGAGATCATAGATAGGAGTAGAAAATGTAGATTTTTACTTTCCTAGATAGATTGGAGAGGGAATTGAGAGATATTTGTACAAGAATTGTATCAGCATTGCCTGGAACAACAAGAGGCTTTGTTAGAGAGATTTTCATCTTTCTTTCAGAG
>NW_018186372.1:0-307 GCF_001263595.1 Phalaenopsis equestris
TGTTGGATTATTGCACAACTTTTTCTAACAAAGTTACAAAATAGCTGCCAATTTTGCCAATTCATCATTGCAAAGTCTTCTACAAGAAAAATTATTTGTTATATATTTATATTATAATTAAATATCATAATTTTATTTAAAATAACTTATTTATTGTTATGATATATATAGAATATCTTTGGCTATTTATAATTAGTATTTAGCTGACATGAAATATTAACTTTTATACTAACATACATTCCAATTAAATTATAATTACAATATCCTCCAATACCCGTGCTAAAATACGCCAAAATGCCAGAACGTT
>NW_018186373.1:0-307 GCF_001263595.1 Phalaenopsis equestris
GTCCAGGGGCGGTTTTAGGCGGTTTTTTGTGGTTCTGGGATGTTCTGGAAGGTTATGGATGGCTTGCACGCCTCATGGAGTGGTTAAATGAATTTAGACACTTGTAAATGCTTTTGGATGAAGAGATGTGTCTCTTGGAGTGAAATGTTTCGTCTTTTGGATAAAGAGATGTGTCGCTTGGAGAAAGGAGGGGTTTTTTTGTCTCTTTAAGTAGGGGGGATAGCGCCTCTCATGAGAGGATGAGGAGTCTATTTTAGGAGGACTTTTAGAGGGATTTTAGAGAGAGTTTGGTGTGAGTTTATGGAGA
>NW_018186374.1:0-307 GCF_001263595.1 Phalaenopsis equestris
TTTGAGAATCTATGAAGAGGATTTAAAGGAAAAAGCCCAAGGTAAACATTTCATGTCAAGGAGAATTAGGATTATGAACATAGAAAGCACATCAAGTTAGAAATATATAATTAATATTATCCTTTTCCTTTCACTAATTACAATTGAAAACTGAATGCACAGACATCACTTCCTAAATCTTCAATTTGTTCGAGGTACATATTTTGTTTGAGAAGACTTTTGAAGTTCTTTCGGAGTCAGTTGAATATGTCTGTAAAAGTATTTTCATCACAAGCATGCAACACATTTAATTCAAGAAGAAATTTTT
>NW_018186375.1:0-307 GCF_001263595.1 Phalaenopsis equestris
AAAATGTTCTACTCATTGTCCTGAGTTTGGAGGTATTTTTTTATGATTTTTCTATGTCTAGATATCATTTTTTAAAGTTAAATAGGATTTTCTGGATTTTTTTAATTTCCTACTTAACCGAATTTCCGCGTGGCGCTGACTGGTTCATCGGATCCGTCGAAGACCACGCGACATCGTTCAATTGGATGGGGATATCCACGCGTCGCTGACACGACTTTGTTTCATATGGATGAAATAGTGGAACGAGGAGATCAGAGCCATCCATTTTTAACACATAAAAATGGACGGCATCCCTTCATCTTCCCCA
>NW_018186376.1:0-307 GCF_001263595.1 Phalaenopsis equestris
CATCCATTAGATACATTCTAATAATTCATAACATTTAAGAAATTGAGAAAGATTGTGGAATTTTTTTAAGTTAGGAAGAGATGGTTGTAAGACAAATTTTTGGTAAGGCTTCTCCTCAATCTATATTTTTCTTACATACACTTTTCTTTTTTACTTTAAGATGATTTTTTTAATTTTGAGTATAACTTTTGAGGATTACTATTTGTGGATAAGCCTTTAATTGTTTTGAATCTTACTACTCTCTTTCTAATTTCAATCACTTCACAATTATTTCCTACCCTCCATTTTAAAAGTGAAGAATTTATTA
>NW_018186377.1:0-307 GCF_001263595.1 Phalaenopsis equestris
AGGGCTAAGTTAAAAAAGGGGTCTTACCAGAATCAGTAGGTTCACTAGTAAATTACAAGGGCATATATCTTTCAGGAGTAAAGTATTGGTCCTTCCAATGAAGAATTTGATAAGGAACCAGAATGTTGAAACTTTATTTTTAAAGAAAAACTGGGAATTTCATAGAAGTAGGGGAAAAATACTGGAGATTCTTCATCCTTCTTAGATTATAGTTGATGACATAGTAAGGATGTTTGGTTTTCAGGACATTAAGGATATGAAATTTATCAATAATTTTTTGATTGAAGTGTTTTTATTCAAAACAGGT
>NW_018186378.1:0-307 GCF_001263595.1 Phalaenopsis equestris
GGACCATTGTCCAGGTTTTTGTTAAGCGGTCATCTGCAGGCAAAACATGTTCAAAAAAAGAACCTCTCTTATCATGCCAGATGAGATAGAAAAGCTGGGCTGACTTCTCCTTTTTGTACTCAAAAAATCGATTTTGAGCATAACAACCGGTACACCATAGGTGGGGCCAATCCAGTTTGCACGTCACCCCTACACATTTTCATCTGAAACGGTCGATCATCAATACGACCTGTTCACATGATTGCGTAGCTTACCGTATTGACTCTATACATCGTTCTCAGAGACCGCCGCCGATTCTTACTCGATC
>NW_018186379.1:0-307 GCF_001263595.1 Phalaenopsis equestris
TTTTTTTTTATTCAGTATGGATATATTCTATTAGCATTTTGTCACTGAAAAACTAGCTCTGGTTACCACCAGACATCTGCTGAATTATCTGAATCAAACTATTCTTATGAATAATTTTGCTATTGAGCTATTTTATTTAATTATCAATAGACATACAATAATAATCATATGTAGGGAAGCAATAATAAGATTCAAATAGATAAGCTGTAGGTGGAGAACAATATTGCTTGAGCCACTCAGATGAGTGGATGATAAAAGTGTATTTGGCATAAAAATAATTTTTGGAAGAATAAGTTTAATTAGGAAT
>NW_018186380.1:0-307 GCF_001263595.1 Phalaenopsis equestris
TTTTCGTTTCTTTCTACACTCTTATTCCCAATTCTTTTCCACTTTATGATTGTATCATTTTTATCTATTCCTTTACTTGATCTTTAAGATTTGGTTCCACCGTACTAGAAAAAGTTACCAATGTTTAGTTACTAAGCATAGTATCAATATGCCCCAATTGGTTTTCAATATTGTTGATAGCATTTCCCTGATTTTGTAACTGGTTTCCTTGAAATTATAATTCATTTCCTTGCTTCTGCAATTATTGTCCCATATTCATTATCAGCTCTTCTATAGACAACTTATTTTCCTTAAATTGAGTGTTACT
>NW_018186381.1:0-307 GCF_001263595.1 Phalaenopsis equestris
TTAACATATCTATCTGAGCTGCGAAGGCAGAGAAACTTTTTATGTCCCCTTCCCACCAAGCTCAAGGTATCAGCCATCTTTTCCACAAGATGCACCAGCTTGAATACTCCGTACTCCGACATGTAGAGCGGCCTTCCGTAGCTCCTAAGATACTCCGATGGAACTCTAACGAGGGGCAAACTTCCGCCAGAGGTCTCTAGCAGCTTCACTAGCTGGCCCTTTAAGCCTTGAATATCACCTGGCTGTACCCAACTGGCTTGTGCCCTGCAGCTCTGATCCCTTGAAGAAGCTTCATTCATTCTAGAAG
>NW_018186382.1:0-307 GCF_001263595.1 Phalaenopsis equestris
AACCGGCTTTCAGCCCCCGCAAACTACGTCGCAATAGCGATAGAAGACGCTGCGACTAGGTCGCAAATACTTAACAATGGCTTCTCCATGAAAAATAGTTTCAGTGGCCTTAAATGTACTTCCATTTCTGGCTTAGGGTTAGGGTTGGTTATTCTTGTGGACATATTGAGGGGAGCAGGCATGAGATTCTTTTTAACTCTAGAAACATGGCAAGACGTGTTATGTATTTCTGGTAGTGCGCTGTAGTGTGTAGATGGATATAAAGTCTGTGCTGTACTTGTTCTGCTAATTTCAATCTTGATTCAAT
>NW_018186383.1:0-307 GCF_001263595.1 Phalaenopsis equestris
GATTTATTTCCTTAGATTGGATTTATTTTCTTTCTTATTTTAGACTTTCCTATTTTATGACGTTTTCATTATCTCTAAGTAATTATTATGAATTTGATTAATTTGAGATATAATTGTTATATCTTTTCTTTCATATATTTCATTTTTCTTGTCTTTCCCATTCTAGATTTTATATAAGGGTATTTATACCTCATTTTCATACCAATAAAATAATTCTGCTGAATTTTAAAAATCAACATGGTATCAGAAACTTAAAGTCAACCCTGGAGTCTCCTACCACCGGAAACTTCTTATTCCCTGTAGCCGG
>NW_018186384.1:0-307 GCF_001263595.1 Phalaenopsis equestris
TAAATTAATTTTATACCTTCAAGTATCAGGAGACAGCTGAGAAACTTACTAGTTGAGGCTCTAAATGTGCATTTTAATGAATTTGACCTCATGTTATATTTGTTAATTGTTTGGAAGGTTTCTTTCAATTCATTAATGTGTTGTTTGGTTAATTGACTCTTAACTCACATCATCCGCATACACTTAAATATTTTACTCTTTTGATTAAAAAAATATTACAACCATGAGACACTGGTTAGTATCTCTAACATTTTTAAGCATAATATGCATTACATTAAAGCATTATGCAGTCATGCTAATATAAAGG
>NW_018186385.1:0-307 GCF_001263595.1 Phalaenopsis equestris
AAAGAATTTTGTTTGTATTAATTATGTGCTGCAGTTATTGTATCAGGCTAGAAATTTGTATTGTTTATTTTCATCATCTTTCAATATTTATGGTATTTGCAGCTTGCTAAAGACTTTTTCTTCTGCAGATTCATCATATATAGTTTATATTTATACAAGGAGGATTTACTTAAATACTACTCAATTCTTATGTATTTACATATCTAATGCCGCCTTATTTATGCATGTAAGGGTGTGTTTCATTTTAAGTTAAGGTGGTGTTTTTGTTATGGTATGAATGTAAATATTAAAATTTAGGAGTTAGATA
>NW_018186386.1:0-307 GCF_001263595.1 Phalaenopsis equestris
ACTTTTAGGGATAATATTTCTCCTATGACTTGACTCTACTTTATGAAATATTGTTATGAGTTATTGTAATTATGTCAATCCTTTTGTGCTAAAATTAAACTCAATTCAATGTTTCAGTTAAAATATTGAGAAGTGACAATGCCAAAAAAGTATTTTCTCCACATTTTTAGACATGCATGACAAAAAATTAGATGCTTTCCCAATCATATTGTGTTGATTCAACATCCAATAATGGAGTAGCTGAAAGGAAGAAACAGACATCTTCTTGAGATTGCTAGAACTCTTTTATTCCAAATGAATATGCCCA
>NW_018186387.1:0-307 GCF_001263595.1 Phalaenopsis equestris
GCATAGTCATATCACATATCAAATCTCTAAATAATTTCATTAATAAAATAAAAAATACTGTCACAAACTGTCTCAAATAAAAATAGTAAGGTTAATGCAAAAAAAATTATAATAAATGTTTAACATAATGCTTACAAATAAAGAAAAATATAAGAAAAAACTACCCACCATCTTCAGCCTCCTTCTTCTGCTGCTACAGCACGGATGTCATCTGTTGCTTGCCCCGGCTATTTGCCAAGGTATCCGCTATGAGCGCTATAGAATCCTCTACTCTATGTTGATCTTGTAGCATCTGTTCGTGCAACTG
>NW_018186388.1:0-307 GCF_001263595.1 Phalaenopsis equestris
GGAAGACAAGCTGCGGTTTTGTCGTAGGGTGCGAAGCAGCGCGAAGGAGGAAAAGCTTTGAGTTGCTGGGCGCAAAGGAACGACGATTGCAGAGGAGACAAGCGCGGGCAAGTGAGCGTCAGTGGAGTCGTCAACAACGCTACGAAGACGACACAACAGAGTCGTGTCTTCTCCGCCGCAATCGACGACGCGTACGGACGTGTGAGGGAGCAGAGATTGGGGCAGCAACGACAATCAAAACGCTAGGGTTCGCCATGAGGCGGAACCCTAGTAGAGCGGCGGGACGACGACATCAAAATATATATAT
>NW_018186389.1:0-307 GCF_001263595.1 Phalaenopsis equestris
GTTGAATGAAAGGAAAGAGAGTAGGAGAAAGAGGAATAAGACACAAATAATGCTTAATTCCTAAGGAATTGTGTCATCATCCCCCTCTAGTGATAACAACTCTCATATTTATAGATCATAAGAAGGGCATAACAAATTACATGATTGTCCTTCAATTAATGGGAACATTATCATAATATATGACAAATTACACCTTCACATATTTTTAACTGAATCATACATTTTTTTGACTTTGTAACTGTTGTTGGTGTCGTTCCATATTTGTAAGTTCCCTTGACACCACTTTGTATTCATAACTATTTGGCTT
>NW_018186390.1:0-307 GCF_001263595.1 Phalaenopsis equestris
TTTTTTCAAAATAACAAATTAAAACATTCAAGCAAGAAAAGCTATCACTTAAAGCCTAAAGAAATTTCATCCATTCATTACTACAATTTGTTAAGAATAAAAAAAAGTATGATCAACATCATCTCATAAAGAGTAAATATCACATCGAGTTTATTGCTATATTTACACTCAAAATACATCTAGCTAATAAGTGGCTTGAGTTTACATTCAAGTGATTTGGCCAGTCGGCTCCACAAAAGAGGAAATCACAACTAGATCTAATGATTCACTAAATTTTTATCAAATGATATTATTAAATTATGGACAC
>NW_018186391.1:0-307 GCF_001263595.1 Phalaenopsis equestris
TCTAAGTCAGCCCATCATTCACGAACCAAAGTTTAGTCTAACTACATCACGACCCTCCATTCGATACACACGCGATCGTAAAATCCCCCGTCTTCGTCCCCAACTAGTGTAACTTGTGAATCATCCACAGTCTAACCCTAATTTCTCCCTTAATACTCAACCAAATCTCATGGGGTTTATTTCTATAGACACGTCTACACTAGGCGAACACATCAATATGATTAGTCAAGTCCTAAATCGAGTCTATATGCATGGAGAATCAAAATAGGCTCAGTTTGAGGGGAGAATTCAATACCTTTGCCCAAGA
>NW_018186392.1:0-307 GCF_001263595.1 Phalaenopsis equestris
ATGACATTTTATGAATATTTAAGTGTCTTAATGATTTCAGAATTGAGTGATCTTGTGCTCATGGACTCATTTGATCGAGAAGCTCAATTCAACTATAAGTTTGTCCGATTGGAATCAATTTAACCCTCCAATTGAGCACCCAAAGTTTCTCAAAGTGATTTAATGGCGCAGATTTATATTAATTTTAATGTCATTGAGTTCATCTTTTCGAGCTTGTCAGTTTGACTATAAGCTTGCTAATATTAGAGCTCTTGATGGCTTTTAATTTGAAACAAAATATTTTTAGCTCCAAAAAATGCCTCAAGAT
>NW_018186393.1:0-307 GCF_001263595.1 Phalaenopsis equestris
TCCATATAGTCTAGTATGTACCTCACCTATATAGCTTTATGGTTTTTCCCCCTTTTAAGGTAATGTAAAACTATTTTATTAAATAAATGATGATTTAAAATATTTTTAATATAAATAAATAATAATGTTGTCCTTTTAATCTATTATTTTGACGGTTAATAAGAGAAAATATTTTTAGTTTTAAACATTTCTAAATATTAAATCAGTAATCATATTAGAAAATGTCTTCGCTACTTTAGCTTCTGTATCTACCATACCATTATCATGCATGGAAGATCTTGCTTTCAATGTTTGTGGAGCAAGATCC
>NW_018186394.1:0-307 GCF_001263595.1 Phalaenopsis equestris
GAATTAATTGTAAATTACACCTGTTAATGATGGAGGTGGCCGGGGTTAGTGGTGGTGGAGGTGGTGGCCGGTGGGTTGAGGAAACATTGGGTTGCTTGTGGTGACTCAGGTTGGGGCAGGTGCGACAGGCAGCAGCTGCCATAGGCATTTAAGATGGCCTGAATACTATCAGGAAACCAATGCTTTTTTTTTCTGATGAATTTCAACAATGATTTGCTCTGTTTGTTGAAACTGATAATTTAAGAGGATTCAAACCTGCATCTTTATATAAAAGAGAAAAAATTAACACGGGATTTCTTTTCTAAAA
>NW_018186395.1:0-307 GCF_001263595.1 Phalaenopsis equestris
TATAAATTATGTTTGGTGCTACTAAGGGGATCAAACAAGGTGACGTTTTGTCCCCTACAATCTTAATATTAGTATTTAATTATCTATCCAGGATGCTAAATTACATGTTTTCTAATTCTCCTCATTTGACATATGATAAAAAATCCAACATTGGTAATAGCCATTTATCTTATGTCGATGACATTATTTTATTTTCCAATGCTTCTAAAAATGTTGTCAAACTATTATCTCAAGGTCTCATTCATCAGAAATGTAAAATCTTCTTTAGTGCAAATTCCAAGCCCCACACTAAACAATGGATCTCTAA
>NW_018186396.1:0-307 GCF_001263595.1 Phalaenopsis equestris
TCCTTCAATGTGGTTAAGAAGATGCGACATATTATAGGATCATTGATCTGGAGCAAACTGATTGACGACTCGAACCTGCGGGTGGCCAAATAGGCACTCACATTCACTCTTCCCATTGCATGTTCGCCTGCATAGACGCGACTGTGTCAATGTGTTGGGATTCACCCTGTCATTCTATCTGCTGGTTGCTGACCTGGTTGTGTAGGATTGGCGAGTTCCCTTGTGGGGGCCTTTGGGGACGAACCCCCTGAGATTGAAAATTCAAACGAGACGCTTAGTTGTTTTTATAGGAAATTGCTGCTCAAAG
>NW_018186397.1:0-307 GCF_001263595.1 Phalaenopsis equestris
ACTGTGCAAAGGAATATGCAATTCGTAATTATGCACATGTGAAAATTCTTAAGGCCAAGTCACAGACTTCATCCTATAATAGCTATGGTCCTTACTACTCTTATCCCCTCTTTCTGTGCAATTGATGAAGGCCTGAAGTCCAAGAATAGAAGCAAAAATATATTACATATTGTTAGAAGTTTTATTAGAAAGTTATTTATTCATGTTTCAAGTTATGAGGATTAGATTTATTTCCTTGGATTAGATTTATTTCTTTTCCTATTTTTTGTCATTTTCTTTTATCTCCAAGTAATTATTATGAATTGAT
>NW_018186398.1:0-307 GCF_001263595.1 Phalaenopsis equestris
TCATTTACATTTAACATCTTTTTTAATAGGGATTGACATATTCAGATCTATATCATCCATACATATTTATGGTATATTTCTCTTTAATAGTCATATCCCCACTAAAGTTGGGACCTTGGAGATATCTTTTTCTAGTCGATTTACTTTGTTAAACATGGATGTTCTCCTCAGCAAATCTCAATCACACTCGAACATTTTGAATTGATCTTTTATTAGTCCACTTATGAATTTGTAAGCCCAATCAGCTAACGTTGATGGAATAGCTGAGAGCTATTCTGTCCTTGTTGGACCAGGCAGATCTTTTTTT
>NW_018186399.1:0-307 GCF_001263595.1 Phalaenopsis equestris
TGAGTGCACTTAAGTGTTGAAGTCAACACTCTTCTGAGTCTTAGTCTCAACTTAAAATAGATTTTAACATAACTTATGCCTAGTACATTATGTCAATGAAGAAATGAAGATATTACTCATCACATTGAAATTAAAATTATTCTATCATTAAACAAATTTTCTCACTTATGGCACTAATCCATAACAAGAGGAAAGAGAAAGGAGAACTACTCACTAAGCTTGAGAAAAACACAGCAAAAAACTTTGTTTACATTAAAGCAAATCCCTTAGATAAGTGTTTATAAAAATTATAAGATAATGAAGAACA
>NW_018186400.1:0-307 GCF_001263595.1 Phalaenopsis equestris
GTAATCAAGATAGATAACTACAACGACCAATAAAAGAGACACCTTTCGATTAGGGATAAAGAAGATCGGAAATTGAATACGATGAAAATCAAATCATACCGGCCTGACCAGCTGCTGCTGTCTGGATCTCCTCTCCTGCATCATCTTCTGCCGAGACTCATAGAACGAAAAATCATCCAAAATGGATGTTTTGCTCACATGCTCCTTAAAAATCTTAAGCATCTGAACACCTTGCTCAAGCTTCACCTGCAGCAAGAATAAAAAATTCATAATAAAAGATATTTTTCAAGCAAAAAAAAAAAAAAAA
>NW_018186401.1:0-307 GCF_001263595.1 Phalaenopsis equestris
ATCATAGAAGGAATTAAGAACAATTAATTTAACAACTAATTTCAAGTATCTATGGCAACTAATAATAAATCTGCTGCCAAACATGAGAAAATATTAATTTGAGCAGTGGATCGATTTCTATATTCGCAACAAAAATAACTCCCGAGTTAATCGTGAACAAACCAACTAATACGCACAAAGAACATACAAAATGCTGAGAAACTCTAATATGGATGGCTCAAGGATGTGGTTTGTAACAAAAATAACTCCCGGGTTTATAAACACAGCAGTTATTTTGGCGGAAACATTTAAGAAGAAAAAAAAAAAA
>NW_018186402.1:0-307 GCF_001263595.1 Phalaenopsis equestris
TATATATATATATTTATATATTTGTGTGTGCGTGTGTGTGTGTGTGTTTGTAAAATATGAGACTTGGGAGGAACAATTAAAACCACTAAAGCCTATTGAATAGGCTAATGTGGATATTTGTAGAAGATATTGAGGCACACCTTCTAACAATCCATCTACTTCTACCTCTAGATATTTTGCTTCCAGTACTTTTGGTCCACCTACTATTTTTTGGGATGTAATGAGTGAGAGATATTTGGAACACCAGTCCGAACTGTTCTTGATAAAATGTCGAATGCAAGATATGGAAGACATATATGATCATGTA
>NW_018186403.1:0-307 GCF_001263595.1 Phalaenopsis equestris
CAAATATAATAAAAGAGAGACTTCCTTTCACCTCCCACCAAATCAGTCAACTTTTTTCAAAAAATCACCAAACACCAAATTCTTATACAATCCTAGCCACCCAAACATCCCATGTGGCTGGCCGCTCACCCCCATCACGTTGGGAAGGCTCTAAGCCAATTCCCAAGTGGCTAAACCCAAGCTTAACACAAACATACCCCCTTCCTTTGGATAACTGAAATTGCCCATGCTTGACCACTAGACCTCACATATCCCCACATACGATTTCCCACAATGTGGAGTTGACCTTGACTTGGCCGACCAGCCA
>NW_018186404.1:0-307 GCF_001263595.1 Phalaenopsis equestris
AACTAAGATGATTACCATCAACGGTCATCATCACTCACCACCAAATATTACCAACAAATTTCAACATCTGCTTTAACATGATCATTGTTATCTATATGTTGTCACCATCCAACCAATATCATTTATGTTTGTAGTCGTCCGACCGTCATCACCATCCATCAACTAATGCAAACAACTATCATCACCCAATTGCTTTATCGGTCATTGACCAATATTGATACTTGTTACATCTTTTTTATTTTAGCAATATTTTATACTTATCTTACAAAAGATCAAGCTCACAAATCACACTTTGTAATACTTGTGG
>NW_018186405.1:0-307 GCF_001263595.1 Phalaenopsis equestris
TTTTTTCATTTGGTTTCAAGATTTCAGATCCAAAAATTTTGTTTTCATGAATGATTCTGGGATTGAGGGGGTGTCGACAAAGCACCCATGAGTGAAGTGGGCAAAACATAGCAATGGAGGTAGGGTAATTTAACTTATGCAAGCCACTGTTTCACCACCCAAACGTGAGGAAAAGTTTAATAACCAGAGATGGAAAGAGAAGAATTTATGAGTGGAGTTGTCACTCTCCTAATCGCCGTTGTACCATCATGCTTTCGAGAATGATTGTCATCGTCATGTCAATGTTTTGGAGTCATCAATCTCTCTG
>NW_018186406.1:0-307 GCF_001263595.1 Phalaenopsis equestris
CTATCTTTGAAACCCTAATTTTCAAGCCTAGTTGTTCACTTTTGCATAAATTAATTATATAAATTAAAATATTAAACAGAAAAATATGGGACTTGTTTTGGTAGGCTCCCTGTGGTTAGAAGACTCTAAAAAATATATATAATGTATTTTGATGTTTGTATATAATTTTCTAGCTAATTAAGTGAGTTAAATTCATAAAAAAAATTACATAAATATAATATAATTAAAAAAATTTACCAAAAAACATGATTCCACACTGTAAATAATGATCACTTTAACTCTTTGTAAAAATTTGAAACTCATTTGA
>NW_018186407.1:0-307 GCF_001263595.1 Phalaenopsis equestris
GAATTGAGTCCTCCTGTAATCGATTCAACCCGGAATGAGTTGTCAGAGATGCTCTATGTTTCAAGAGACTAGAATGTATGTCGCAATATTCCATATAGTTTCTTTAAATATGGTTGGAGTCATACTCAAGAATGATATTTGACAACTTAACAGTTATTGCTTTTGAATTTTTTATTTCTCCAGCGAGTGTGTTTTCCACATGATCATGTAAAACAGCTCTTGTCTTGAATCTTAAGGAGATCAACTTTCTGATATGGTTAAACAAGAACTCTAGAATGGTGGGGGAATTAAGAAAATGTTATTTGTG
>NW_018186408.1:0-307 GCF_001263595.1 Phalaenopsis equestris
AAAAAACCCACGTGATTAAGCATGAATCCTAATGTGAGTTTGAGAAGCAAATTTTAAGAAACAATCATTTTAACTCTAATTTTAGTAACTTTAAATTCAAATTAAATATCTAGATAGTATGAATCGTATTCAATCCCAAATGAATTAAGACAAAGCACTTATAGTATGATTGGAAGCTTCAAAGTGTTAATTGAATAGTTAAATGATATTCAAATTTGACGTGTTTATATTCACATTGAATATCTCTATTCGTGGAATCTAGTAATCTCAATATCATTGAACTATGAGATGATTAAAATATTTAAAA
>NW_018186409.1:0-307 GCF_001263595.1 Phalaenopsis equestris
TGCAGAATTGCACGAGAAACCCTAATTTCTCATTCCAATTTCGGTTTAATTGCTTGATTTTGTTGGTTTCTCTTGCATAAATGGAAGGCGAGGGAGGAGATGTCCAAGGAGAGGTTGCGCTATTTGGAGGCCTTGGTACATACACCGATATTTAGTCTAGTTTGGATTCGTCTTTCGTTATTTCTGTTGATAAATTGTGTTGATGCTATTTATGTTGCATGAAAAATTAAAATTTTGGATGAATTTATGAAATTGGGCTTGATTTAGTACCATTTCTTTTCTCCAATGCGTTTTGTTGGTGGATGCT
>NW_018186410.1:0-307 GCF_001263595.1 Phalaenopsis equestris
TTTGAGATCTACAAATTCTACCAAAATTTGAAATTTTATCGAATGAATTTTCTTGAATTTTTTAGATCCAATCTCTATCACTCGGTCAGTTAAATTTGAAATACGTGGATAAAGTCAAAATGTGCTGCGTTGGGTACTTCGATTTTGCAAATTGAAAGCTAAGTTTGATAGAATTGTATTTTGGATAATTTATAATAATATATTGATTTATTAATTATGTTTAAGATTTACTAAATATTATATTAATTAATTATCATTTGTTTCAAATCAGATGTTAAACAGCTTTATAAATTACATAAAACAATGT
>NW_018186411.1:0-307 GCF_001263595.1 Phalaenopsis equestris
TTTTTTTTCGATTTAGCTAAGATTGCTTGTCTATTAAAAATCTCATATTATAATCTCAAGTAGTAAATTCAAGATTTTTGCTTTCCATTTACTCTTTTTGTAAGTAAAATGATTGGATCATCGATTGAAAACTCAAATTTACTTCTTTTATTGAAATTTTCAACAAATTAATGCTTATGTATGTAGTTAGCTATGCTACTATCTTAGATATGATACATTCCTAGAATTACTATGAAAAAAATTAACAAAACTTTATCTTTTTTTTATTATTTTTCATAATAGCTCCAACAATAAACTCAATATATTT
>NW_018186412.1:0-307 GCF_001263595.1 Phalaenopsis equestris
CCCAACTCTTTCCTTCATGGTATAAGCAATTTTCATAGTTCCCTGACAAGTTATCAGGATGAATGATAAGCTCTAGCGCTGTCCTTCCTGATTTAGTCTACCTGTTCACCCATTTAAGTAGATGTAAATCCACATCGAATATCCTCCCTCATGTGTCCAGGCAAACCGAAAATCCCAGCAAATTCCAAACAATTTAATCCACAAAATTTTAAACTCCAAATCTTTGACACCCTTCAAATTTTGTAGTCGCTTCGGTCAAAGCCAATATGTGCGACGTACTTTGGATAATCCACTGCACATATTGGGG
>NW_018186413.1:0-307 GCF_001263595.1 Phalaenopsis equestris
CAAATGAAAATCATGAATGCTATACTATCCTCGCAGTGGAAATTCCAAGTCGGTAGTCTTCGGCATCTCTGCAGGTGATCAGTTGTGGATTGCTCGGTACATTCTAGAGGTATATACAAAGAAAGTACATGAATTCGGTGGCAACTCCTTCCATTATTTTTACCAACTTGAATGTCTACTTGTACCTTGCTGACCGTTAACTTTGCTATTTCTGTAACCAGCGGATCACTGAAATTGCCGGGGTGGTTCTTTCACTTGACCCGAAGCCTCTTCAGGTTGGATTCACTTGATCTTCCTTTTGTTCATA
>NW_018186414.1:0-307 GCF_001263595.1 Phalaenopsis equestris
TTTGTTTATTCCTTCTTCAATCTCCCTCTCTCTCTTTATAGTAAGCATGCGCGCAATCTACATTCAGAAAAACTCTCTGCTAACTCAGAAGCTTCTTAATTTGTGAAGAGCAAATTTCAAATCGTATGAGATTAGTTCATAAATCAGATTATTTACTGTATAAAAGGCTTCAATGGTGTTGCCACAGTAACTCGTGTTGGTGTTTTACTAAAGAATTGGTTTGATATTCTTGGAGTAAACTGATTTAAACAAGAAAAATTTGCATATATACATACCACTCTATTCTTAAGCATCTGCATATTTAACA
>NW_018186415.1:0-307 GCF_001263595.1 Phalaenopsis equestris
GCTGCAGTTGAAAAACTGAGAAGCTGCAACTGCGCCAAACAGACCCTAGATTAGCAACAGGCAATCGTTATCATTCATTTCAAAGAGCAAGAACGAAGAGCAATGATTTTGTATGTATGTATTGAAAATGGTGTTAACCACAAGATTGACTATTCCTCAACATTTTTTTCTCTATTTTGTCATCGTTTTCTGAATCATGTGCCCTGCTGCATCATGTTCATACATAATTATATTTTTCATTGGTAGTTGTATATAGTTGGCCAAAAAATGATTATTCAACAGTTGTTCGAGACCTTTTTTTTTTTTT
>NW_018186416.1:0-307 GCF_001263595.1 Phalaenopsis equestris
CCTTCACGTAAGTGACGAGCAAAGTATAGCATAACGATCCCAGTAGTGTGACCCTCAACACATGTCAGAGGGTCTCAAATTGATGTCTTGCATAATGGGAATCAAAACATGCATCAAATAAGATTTCATAGTGCTCGAGCGGACATCCTACACTCACCACATCAAAAATTAATGCCAACAACAGGTGCTGCTAAGCGCTTCTAGCTATACATGGCTCATATGTGTTGCATGATTAAACCAATGCTAACTTTTCTGCAAGTCAAGTCATTTTTTTTTATTTTATCATGTATTTGATAGAGTCTTATGA
>NW_018186417.1:0-307 GCF_001263595.1 Phalaenopsis equestris
AAAATGTGCTACTTTTATATATACATTTTATGTTGTTTTTAATGGTGTTTCATTTCAATGGAAGGTATTTTACTTATTTTTTAGTGCAGGCAAAAGAGATAGAGATTTGAATAACATGGAGCAAAAATGAAACAAAATTGAGTCAAATGGAGCATAGGAGAACAAAGTGAACTGACACCAAGACATCTACTTTCACCGCCTAGGTGCTAGACCTGTACGTTAAAATAGAGGGAAAGGATCCATTGGTGTAAGGAATAGGTGTCTAGGTGTCAGCAGTTATATTGGGCTTCTAGAAGGTTGGTGCCTA
>NW_018186418.1:0-308 GCF_001263595.1 Phalaenopsis equestris
ATTATTATTATTATTATTATTATTATTAAAATATAAAACGAAAATAAAAACTAAACTTAAAAATCATAAACTTATGGTATTTCTCTTATTAAAAAAATATAAACCGAAAATAAAAATAAATTTAAAATTAAAATAAAATATTTATCGTACTGTTATTATTATTAAAAATATTTAAAAAAATTAAAAATAATAAGTTTATAGCAATACTATTATTTCTTTTAAAATGTAATCCGAAATTGAATTTTAATGATAATAAATTTACTCTTACTGTTTATATAATATGAAATAAATATGATTACTATTTTTTT
>NW_018186419.1:0-308 GCF_001263595.1 Phalaenopsis equestris
CATTTTCTAAAAAATTAAAACACTACTTTCATAATATACTATATACTTTATATGTAAATTAAATTTTCAAATCAAAAAGTTAACCGACAGTCTAATAGACAAGAAATAGACAGACTTAGTCAATTTGTCGATGATTACCCATATATCATCATGACGCTAATGTGATCTAGGCAACCCAACCACAAAATCCATCAAAATCTCCACTAATTTCAACCTTGGAATCAGTAAAGTTCCAACTAACCTCCAGGATGTTGATGTTTTGCCTTCACTAACTGACATGAACAATGCTTAGCCATAAATTTTGTTAT
>NW_018186420.1:0-308 GCF_001263595.1 Phalaenopsis equestris
GAGAGAGAGAGAGAGAGAGAGAGAGAGGAGTTACATGGCGATCGCCCTCAGCGGGGTGAAGAGAGGATGCTATTCGGGCTCTCAGACCAATTTTATATATTGAAAGACGTTGCAAAAGAAGGGCGGGTGATGCCTAAATGAATGGAGGGTCCAAATGGCTTCCTCCAACTTACATAAAAAGGATAATCTTATTTATATATTATAGAGGGATTTAGAAAATTATATCATTGCTTCTGAGAGTTACAAATCATTATGCTTCTAGGAGTTATAAACAATTATGTTCTTGGGAGTTACAAGTCATTATGCTC
>NW_018186421.1:0-308 GCF_001263595.1 Phalaenopsis equestris
TGTTTTAAATTAAATTGGTTAGTATTAGTTTTATAACTTTCTGTATAAGATATATGAGATTTTTGAGGGGATTATTTCCGTCGACCATCAATCATTTACTTATTTCCTAATAAATGCTCAACCAATTTATCTATCATTTTTTTTACTCTTTCTTGATGCAATACAAGAATATTGATACTTTCTTTAATTTTACAAACTGATTAATTAAGTTTATGCTTTGAAGGGTGATTTGATCAACCCATCAGAGAACCAATTAAACCTTCTTCAAACAAATGTTTGAATTCAACTCAAATCATCTTTGACTCACA
>NW_018186422.1:0-308 GCF_001263595.1 Phalaenopsis equestris
TGTGTGCTAAGTATGTAAATTTCCCTATAGTTTATTGAGCGCCGCGTGGAAAGTTATTTTTAATCTCTAGTCATGAACCATGTACTGATTTTTCTTTTGAAGGAAGAAGTGGTTGCTTGCTTAAAAAGGGGTCTTCGGCGATATCAAAGCCATTGTTTTAATTTTCATACCATTATCATATTTCCAAGTTAGAAAAAAAGAAAATTTACATATATACCACTCTAATATGATTTATTTACATATCCAACACTTACAACACAGTTGGTGCAGCTTTTTAGTTGCGGTGCGGTGCAAAAACGCAGTAAGGC
>NW_018186423.1:0-308 GCF_001263595.1 Phalaenopsis equestris
TGTGTATAAATAATGTATAATATTATTGTATATGAAATCCGGATGTATCTAGACTTCGCATGTAATACTTTTTCATGTTAAGAAATTATGCAATTAAAGATGAATACTTAAAGTTAGGTTAAATATTGGGAAAAAAATGTGAATATTTAATTTAAAAACCAAATATTAATTAAGTTATTACACAATGTGCGCAAATTAGTCATAATTTATAATTATAATACTTTCAAATCAATTAATTAAAAATTTATGACAATTTAATTATATTTTTTTATTATAAATTAAAATAAATTATTTAATTATTTAATAGT
>NW_018186424.1:0-308 GCF_001263595.1 Phalaenopsis equestris
ATTCCAATTTCCTAATAATTTTGAGAGAGGGGCTGTATCGGCTTGGACTAAGTCAAAGATAGGTTAAGCCGGGCTGGGCTCATAAAAATTCTATTTTTCTCTAGTCAAGCCCGCCACTTTAAGCGGGCTTATGGCGAATCCTTCGGGCCACCCACGCCCAGATCAAGATATGTCCCCACTGCCTTAAGTTGACTCCACTTAGTTATTAACTTGACTAAGGCATCATCCTCTCTATTTAAGGACCAAAAAAATGTCTATGAAAAAACAAAGCTGTCTGGTATGACTCATAATACCAGGATTTGAAGTCT
>NW_018186425.1:0-308 GCF_001263595.1 Phalaenopsis equestris
CAGCCCCCACTGGAACCACATATTGCTGAAGAAGAGGGAACTCTAACTTTGGAGGCAAATGATACCCCTGTTGTCCCTAACACCAAAAATATCATCCAAGTGGAGGAAAATATAGGTGCAATAGAAGATCTTCCAAAAATGTTAAATGACACTTTATCTCATCAGTCTTTCCTCCCAACCAAGTTAGCAGGACCTTTCTCACACTCTTACTAATCATTTGGTTATAGCAGATGATTCCTTAATTGGTGTGGAATTACCAATTGATAAAGAAGAGAGTACTTAAGGCCAAGTGGATCAACATACCCCCC
>NW_018186426.1:0-308 GCF_001263595.1 Phalaenopsis equestris
AACCTTGGCGCCCCTCATCTCGTTGTCACTATATGATCCCATCCTCAACCCCGTAACTTGGCATTGCCTGCATCTTTTGTGCCATTGTCGGGCCATCATTTTTGCCTTGGAGAAATGCATCTCATTTTCAAACAACCAAACAATAAAAAATTAATATCATAGATTTAATTTACAACAATCTAAAGAAACATAAGAAATCAACATACAATATGTTTAATTTACACCATATTTGAAATACGTGCAACAAAACAACCCCTATTAAACCTCAATTGTTACAATTTATATTTTGATATTCCAATTTCTAACTT
>NW_018186427.1:0-308 GCF_001263595.1 Phalaenopsis equestris
TTTTATTCGGAGAGACAAAGGGAGAGCAAATATCTCCCAAAATTCATTCATAAAAAAAGATAATTTTTCACAATTTAAATCACAGCTCGTCTTCTCCCATTAGACGCACACAATTATTAGAAGAATGCGATCAACAACTTTCATACGAAGCCTTAGCATAAAAATTCAATCTTTAAAGCCCACAGCTCCATCGAGAAGAAAAAAAAGGACATTGATGAGATCATACAAGTTCCCAACGCCATGGAAAGAGCTCCCTTTTCACTCCTCTTCCTCCTCCTCTCTCTCGCCACAGCTCCACCCACACCAGA
>NW_018186428.1:0-308 GCF_001263595.1 Phalaenopsis equestris
TGAAACAATTCTAAATTTGCAATTCTAAAACTGCATTATTTTGTACATTTTCTTACACTTGCATGCTGCACGGGGATGTTGTGGTGGAAAGAAATATGCTGCTTATCTACATGTATTAATGAATTTTGTAGATATGTTAGTTTATGCTCTTTAAAGTAACCAGCAAACTTTCTTGTAGGTGAGGTTTGGCGGCTTAATCATATTTGATAATGTTCTATGGCACGGAAAAGTTTCTGATCCCCAAGTAAATCACCATCGGACAAACATGTTTATGCTCCCAAGTTTTAGCTATTTTATCAGTTATTATT
>NW_018186429.1:0-308 GCF_001263595.1 Phalaenopsis equestris
AATGGGGACTTAATGGAGTATATATTAATTAGCTTGTTTCATTTTACATTTTATATTTGTATCAATAAGAGTTTGAAATTTTAATATGAATCAAATTGCTCTAAGCCAGAATTCTATTTTATTTTTTAATCCTTTCCCGATGTAATCATAATATTTATTTATAAACAACTAACAATGCGCAATTAAAGAAGCTTGCACTTATTGATGAAATATTATGTAATTCATGAAGTTTGTGGTCCACACCTTAGTATTTATACCCCATACTGATAAGTAAAACAACCGGTCCTTAACATGTCCTTTCAAACAAT
>NW_018186430.1:0-308 GCF_001263595.1 Phalaenopsis equestris
AGAAAGAATGTAAGAGACAGTGAGGGAAGGATTCGGTAGGGAATTTGCATGTTTATGCCCATTTCGGGCAAACCATAAAACCACTAAAGGGAATGAGACAAGGTTCTATATATCTATATAATTCTCAGCTATAATTTAAATACTCTTATAATTAAAATAAGTAGTGCCAACTAGCTTCTTTTCTCATAATCATTGTAAATGTAAATTATTTGAACAACCGTTGGCCCAACAAATAAATAAAATATTCCTAAAATAATTTAAGAGAATAATAACATTTTTAATGTTATAAATATTATTTCATTTATACA
>NW_018186431.1:0-308 GCF_001263595.1 Phalaenopsis equestris
TATGAATTGTGGTCTCTTTTGAATTTAATCATTAAGGCTTCATTGGTACTTAGTAGTTGCTCTTACATTCACTTTACAATATATAAATGATTATTAATCCTAACATTTTAGTGAGTGCACCGATAAGATAACAGGTACAAGTTTACAATTTATATATTTTCTTTTAATTTCTGCAATTTATTTCCGCTTTAACGTATTATGCATGCTTAGTTAAAACCCTTTTCAAAATCCAGAACAATAATTTTCAAAATTAAGATAACCTTTTTCAAAATTAAGCAACACTTTAAAAACAACAAACATCATAATAC
>NW_018186432.1:0-308 GCF_001263595.1 Phalaenopsis equestris
CCTTGATAATTAGTGGTTGTTTTGATAAATTTGATATGATAGGAATTGAATGGTATGCAGGTAAATATGACGAAGTATTATGTCTAGGTTTTAATGTTGAAATTTTGAAATCTTCCTTCACCGATTAATATAAGAATCTGCTCTAAGTCTCTAACCTTTGAATAAACAGCGCAAAGCATTTGGTATCTAGATTAATTAAATGGGGCATTAACATACCATCGAATTCCTTTGTAGTTAGTAGATTTGGGTGTGAGATATGTAAATATAGAAGAGTTGTGTGCTATGTAAATGCCCCATTACCCTTTTAC
>NW_018186433.1:0-308 GCF_001263595.1 Phalaenopsis equestris
TTTACATACATAGCACTCAATTCTTATGAATTTACTTATCTCACCCCGAAATATAATACGTTTACATTAACAATTCGGACACACATAAAGTTTAATTTATAAAAAGCTACAAAAACTGTTTTAATTAAAATTCCCCACGTGTTAAAATTTTTGGGAAGAGTTACATATAAATCACTTTATGCATATTTATGTACATATCATTTATATTTATATATATATATATATATATAGGATGACCCCCAGACCACACGCTCGGTTAGCCAATATCATTTACCAGGATGGTGGCGCGTCTCAGACAAATGATCGAT
>NW_018186434.1:0-308 GCF_001263595.1 Phalaenopsis equestris
CATTTTTTTCTTTAGTTTAATTTTCAGAGTTGACTAATGTTCTCTCTCCTTCATCTTCAAGGAACATGAGCCATAGGATTTCAGAGACCTCTTGGCATGTGTTTTGTCACTGTAGACTACAAACTTTTTACTAACGTCACGTCAGACATACAGTTACAGTAGAAAGTTCTACATTTTTCTACGGAGTGTCATGGAGAAGTGTGTTTTCTTTCGATGGGCCAACAATCTGCCAAACTCCAGCGTCGATATTGATCTAGGTGCCAAAACACTCATTTTTCACATATTTGCTCCAAATTTGATATTTTTTC
>NW_018186435.1:0-308 GCF_001263595.1 Phalaenopsis equestris
TAGGAGCGGTTATAGGAGATTATGGCCTGGGGGGGGCGGGGAAAGAGGAAAGAACGACTCGGGCACGGGGAGACAGGTACGAAATAAAGACAATGGCTTTGCCGGTCTAGGGAAAGGTTGGATCGGCTACTTTTTGCCTGGTCCAATGGGCCGTAGGCAGCCTACCCCTCATCAATATCATTTCTTTTATTACCTTGAAAGAAATTTTCCTTATTTAATTCATTTAGCCTACAACTCAAAGCAAACTCGATCTTTGGAGAAAATTCGATAAGTCAGATTTTTTTACTTGAATCCCAATATCCTCTCTT
>NW_018186436.1:0-308 GCF_001263595.1 Phalaenopsis equestris
ATATTCGTCTAACAAATTATGATTTAACCACACATAACAAACATTTTTTACTACAACTAAACTTAAATTAAGTCATAATCTACTCCATCATTTAAGGACTGGAGAATATCATTCTCTATGAAAAACAACCAAATCAATCAAAGAGAAAGAAATATTTTATCCAATATCAATCAAACTGAAAGGAACATTTAATTTTTTTTAATAAAATATAACATTTCTAACTAAAGTCATATGAACCTTTAAATAAATAAATAAATCCTTGGAGATTACTTAAAGCGAGAAGCATGAGAGAACATAATTTTCTTTTT
>NW_018186437.1:0-308 GCF_001263595.1 Phalaenopsis equestris
AGGCCTTGGATAAATCAAGCTTGTACATGAGATTTCCTGCTCTGCATGGCTTGTCAATATCTAGAAGAAGCTCTTGGGTGAGTAAGACATTGTCTGTTATCTGTCTACCTGAAACAAAAGCAGATTGGTTAGCAAAGGTATGTGGGGCTTTAATCTCAAAACCAACAGCTTGCTGATGAGCTTTAACAACACAGTTGTGAGTGAGATAGGTTTGAAATGATCCTAGCTGGACTTTTGATCACCCTTAGGAATTAAGGTAATTGTAGATATAACAAAATACTATGGCATATCAACTCCACTGAAAAAAA
>NW_018186438.1:0-308 GCF_001263595.1 Phalaenopsis equestris
AACCCATCATAATACACTTTGATTGGTCCACTTTAAAAGCCTCTCAATAATAGAATCATTACAAACCAACCCTTCTAATTTCAACAATTTATGATAATCTCACATTCTTGGCCATCTTGCCACTGAAGCCCATCACAATCTTCCATTCTCACTCTGCCCCTCACATTCTTCTTCCCCAACATTGATCTGACCATAAGAAACGCACGTTAAAAAAAGGACATTTATATACATACCACCTGATACTGGTGTATTTACGAATCCAACCCTAAACTTTAACTTTTAAATATTCATAACACATAAAAAATACC
>NW_018186439.1:0-308 GCF_001263595.1 Phalaenopsis equestris
TTTTACTTGTATGCTAAAAGAACAAATCGAATGTAAATTATTTAGTAAGATTAACATACGTTTATTTTATGATAGTATGTTTTATTTTTATTTATTTATTTATTTATTTATTGGGTGGGAAGTGGGGGCGCATTTACATTCATACCACCTAATTTCTAGGTATTTACGTATCTAATTTGAAAACTTTGTTTTATAACATCCAAATCTTTCATACGACATAAAATACATCATTATTTTAACAGTAAAATATATTTCTCATGCATAAATAATGTGATACATACATACATATATATATATACATACATATA
>NW_018186440.1:0-308 GCF_001263595.1 Phalaenopsis equestris
ATTTAAATTCAATATCCTAAAAGATGTCGTGAGAGCGAAACGTGCTGTCAACAAAAAGACAGGCAACACTGAACACCGAGAAGATTACACACCGCGAGATTTAACGGAGCAGTGGATTCACTCCGTTTATAATGCAGACCAAAAAACATGGTGGATTCATAAAAATTTAGGTACATGCTCTCTGTTTTTTTAGATCTAGCCGCTTAACAGCCAGCAGACTCCATTAGTCACGTTTGCTGCTTACCCCAACGGCCACACTTTTTTTGTCATGTCGGCAGCATATCGGCTGAGCTCTATCGGTCGTGCTG
>NW_018186441.1:0-308 GCF_001263595.1 Phalaenopsis equestris
ACTTTCTGGCTGTGATAGATTTGGGAGTGCTAGTGGGCTCCAAATTTTCTCTATTCTGAATTGATTTATTCTCAAGCAGGATCAGTTTGGATGCTCCATTTGCGTTTCTCCATCTTCAAAGCTAGGGCCTGAACATTGAGTTGGATTAATACAGTTATAGTTACACCACATTACTGATAGCTAGCACCAGTTCTCTAAGATATCTCTCACTGTGTGCTACTTTGTTTCCACCAACTCACATTTCAACTTGAGTTGATCAAACTGAGCTATGCACTCGTCAAAAAGTATCTCTTGCATAGATTGTGGAG
>NW_018186442.1:0-308 GCF_001263595.1 Phalaenopsis equestris
TGTGTGTGTGTGTGTTCATACTTAGTCCATTTCATTTGAAGGATCTACACAAGAGGGTAATATTTTTGATATGGCTAACTAAGTATAGTGTGCATAAATAGTCAAATCTTTTCACTTTAGCCGCCCTTCCTTTTGTTTTCCTCAATACTAAGATCACATATAAAATCATATACTACTTTCATTCATCAACCGCAAATACAATTCTTCCCATTTTATTTGATATTTGTTATCCTTGTCATCATTAACAATCTTCTATAATGACTTCTAATTCCATAAAAGTCATAAATTTTTATTTCTACAGACACTCT
>NW_018186443.1:0-308 GCF_001263595.1 Phalaenopsis equestris
GGTTCACTTGTATACCCCTATTCTCAGAGTTCACGTTCTGATCTAGAAAATCGACTTTTCAGATGAGTTCCATAGTTTTGGACAGGACAGGTGGAAACTCGGAGGTAATTCTATTAAAGCAATCGGGCAAATGCGTGTATACTAGCTTGAGTTGCTTGTGTATAAGCCTCTGAGGAAGCAGAGGTACTTTATTTGGGCTGCTAAGTAGAAGTATAAGCTATAGGCGAAGGCTTTCGCGCCTTGCTGTTAAGTAAAGCTACTTGCTTGTGAAAGGTGCTTGCCCGCGGCTATTCGTAGATCTGGAGTTC
>NW_018186444.1:0-308 GCF_001263595.1 Phalaenopsis equestris
ACTTATCCAAATGACAAGAAACTCGCTGGAGTGGAAAGGAAAAGAGAGGTTCAGCTACATAGCTGAAAAATATTCTCACAAAGTACTTATAACTCGTATGGGTTGGGAAAGTCTCTAACACCCTAAATGCGTTTGACAACCACATAAGTAGAAATCTATGTTAGGCCACTCGGGTTGAAGAAGCACGAAGACTTCACCTCGATACATGCATAATGATGTATTGTCATCAATTTTTGATGTCATTTATGTGAGATATCCACTTGAGCGCATTACTCATTGCTCGAGACATCCATTTAAGACCTTCTGGC
>NW_018186445.1:0-308 GCF_001263595.1 Phalaenopsis equestris
TAATTTGTTAGCACATCTTAGGAAGTTACCTACTAAGTTGAGCATATATGATTCCTTGAACCTATCGAAGGAAATGATGGAAGCTCTGGTAAAAGCCTTACTTGATCAAGAAATATATTTAGCTGAGCTCTCTAGTAGCTCATTTGATGAGGTTTGCTTATTAAAAGAATAGAAGGAAGTAACTTTCACTGATGATGGTTTATTCCTCGGTACCACTGACCATAATCACCCCCTTTATATTTCAGTCAACGTCGGTAATTTCATGCTTTCTAATGTATTAGTGGATCCAGGAGCATCCATTAATATAA
>NW_018186446.1:0-308 GCF_001263595.1 Phalaenopsis equestris
CTACCACTACGAGTTGAGCTCAAGCTCGCCATTCGAGCTCGACTCTAGCTTACAACTTGGCAGATGAGCCGAGCTTGATAAGGGCATGGCTCGAGCTCAACTCGACTCGTTTACAGCTCTAGCCAAACTCATTGGCAAACTTTCATTTACCTTCTTTTTTTTATTCCCTTGAATAAAGGATGTAAGCTGTAGAGATTGATAGATTTTATTATAAGTTTCCTTTTCACTTTATATGGATTTTTTGCTCATTCGTGATTTTCCATGCATATTTTGAATATTTAACATATAGTGATATGTAACAATCAACT
>NW_018186447.1:0-308 GCF_001263595.1 Phalaenopsis equestris
AAAAAACTCAGAGGAGGGTGCGGACGAAGAGCCGCCTCCAATAAAAATGGTGTCAACAAAAGAGCGAAAAACATGTAGCATAATCAAAATAAGAAACCCCAAGTAAAACCAAAGATGCACGACAAAAGAGTAAAAATGAAGGAAAAAACCAAAAGCGAATCAACCGAAGCAACCTAAGCAGAATGGAAAGATCTCAACAGCCAATCGTAGAAACCCCATCCTTGCTCGCCGGAAATGGCCCTTTATTTGCTTTAGAACCGAGAAGCCCTAGCAGAGCTCCCGTCCCCGATATTACTGCTAGTTATATA
>NW_018186448.1:0-308 GCF_001263595.1 Phalaenopsis equestris
GGCCGACTAAACCAGCTAGGATAGCGCCCAATCCAGCCCCCTACTAGACTAGCTGATCTACTTAAAAAATATATTGCTTGGGATGGACAACAACAATTTTCATGATTCTTACAAGACTTGAACCTGATTTTTATTTCTATGTGAAATTTTTTATCAACCACGTCTTTTGTCAATGGCAAAATCCTTGGGCACTTTGTCGAATATTGTTTTGGATGTACGGGAACGGATAATTTTCACATATCATACATACAAGTTACTATTGTGCCATCGGTATATGTTTATTATTATTATTATTATTATTATTATTA
>NW_018186449.1:0-308 GCF_001263595.1 Phalaenopsis equestris
GATTTATCCCATTTCTAAGAACTTGACGTAGGGGTCCACTCATGTTTTGTTTTCTTCCCTCTCTACTGTCATCACCTCTGGTTCTTTGAGGACTAATCGACTGAGTTATTCTCTTTCTTTTTCTCTTTTATTTTAGGAGTCATCAGTTTGCCTATCGTCGTATCATTCACTTTTCTGAGTAAATCTCTCTTCCGGATTATGCAGATGATTTGGAGAAGAGAGGAATCAAAAGGTAAGGACATACGACAATGAAGTCAAATGAGAAAATGCACATGGAGAGCTTTTGTAAAGTAAACTTTCCATGATAG
>NW_018186450.1:0-308 GCF_001263595.1 Phalaenopsis equestris
CTAATTAAGATAACATCACATCTGAAACAGTAGAACATAACTGAAAACACACAACTTCTAAAACAGAAATACATAACTAGAGAATTACTCGACACGAGATAACAAGCATGACATCTATATGACAATACACTCATCAAACTCAATTAGCAAGAGCATTAATAGCAACCGGTTCTTCAAGGCTCTTGAAGAGTTAAGTAATAGACTCTTAGTTGAATATTTGCCCTTGATTATTTCTTATGAGTTATTATACCAGTTTTTGTCATCCTCTGTTGACCACTTCTAAAAGTAGATCTCTCCTGAAAATTTCT
>NW_018186451.1:0-308 GCF_001263595.1 Phalaenopsis equestris
TTGAATTTTAATAATGGCTGGAAATTTTCATTGCTCAAAACCCAACTCAGTATAAGATCAATGTACTAACAAATCCAATTCCAAGCCACATTACTACTTCAATTTGTTCCAAGATATTAAGAATTTCCAGAGAAAAGAAAAAAACAATAACCCACAGTATTATATCAGTTTCCATTTCATTTTCATGATCATAATGAATCAAACATCAAATTACTCAAACTTGTTTCTTAAGAGAATTTTTGGTAAGCTCATTTGTTTGCTTAAAGTTAGCAGAATATGCTTTGAATTTACACTAACAAAATGATTTT
>NW_018186452.1:0-308 GCF_001263595.1 Phalaenopsis equestris
AAAGACTTATCAATCCAGTAATAAAATCAAACTTAATGAATATTTTTAACTTTAATAAACTTTAAGAAACTTAAATGAATCTTAATAAACTTTAATAAGTTTGATGACTCTCAAACAAACTTTAACACTTAATGAATTTAAAATAAACTTAAATAAACTTAAATAAATTTAAATAAACTTTAACTAAAATTTAATGAAGTTTAAAAAGTTTGAACAAACATAAAATTAAATTTATTAAACTTTAATTAACATTAATAAGTAACAACCAATATCAAATCTTTAAAGAAACTCAAACTTAATAAACTTTA
>NW_018186453.1:0-308 GCF_001263595.1 Phalaenopsis equestris
AAAGATGATGAAACTGAGAGTTTGAAATCTTTCCTCCAAGTGAATGAAGCACAAATCCAAGCTCTAGGGGAGTAATAAAATGTACAAAGTAGAGGAAGAAGATGAACCAAGATAAAAAATGGCATCAATCGGTGGTTCAACGCTTAAATCCAGCTGTCGGTTTGGCTCGGTGTTATAGTTCCAAGGATGGTGTTATAATGCCATTCAAATGAACCCAAAATTTTATGATTTTTTATATCGCGATAGATAATAGAAATCTAAGATGTTTAAAGTCTAAAAACAACACAACTGGTTTTCTTATATTAAAA
>NW_018186454.1:0-308 GCF_001263595.1 Phalaenopsis equestris
ATCTAAAATTGTTTGAAATTTTGTATGTAATCTTTTCTGTCACCATGGCTACACCAAACCTTGCACAAGTTTATTTATTTATTTTTGCATTATTTTCCTAGTAGAAAGACAATCATAAATTTAAGCATTCTCAGCTCGCAAACCACATATGCAATTAATTGCACATTTTATAATATATCCTTAGAAGAAAATATTTCATATGATGTAAAAGTTTTCAATACATTTTCTAATACAATGTCTAATTTCATTTTTCAAAAAAGGAATTCACTTTAATATCTAGTTTCCATTCCTAAAATGGAAATTCACTT
>NW_018186455.1:0-308 GCF_001263595.1 Phalaenopsis equestris
CAAGAGAAATCAGAAAAGACCAGAACAACCAGGATTTTTGAGAAGAAGTATAGAACAGTGACAACAATAAATAAGGGAAAGAAACTGATAAAGATACAAGCAGCACATTCTCACCAAAGTTCCCAAAAATCGTCACAGCATGCTCAACAACAAGCATAATAGTATGGTCAGTCTAGCTAGCAGTCACACCAGGGAGGACCGTTCCGAGCAGAAGGTAGAACAGGTCTGACTCCTTCAGAACGAATGAGGAGGATATATTTTTTTAAAGATGAGGCTGTGCCAAAGTTCCACTTGCTATCAACTTGGAT
>NW_018186456.1:0-308 GCF_001263595.1 Phalaenopsis equestris
GCACCACATCATAACAAAATAGATGTCCTTTTTAATAGGCGGATATATAGTATCACTTATTAAGAGTGTAAATAACATACATTTTGATTAGCTAATATGCTCTTAAAAAACTATAAATTTAAATAAACTAAATTTAAATAGTATTATGCTACTCGATGGAGTTTGATTTGTTCAAGGCCAAGCAAATCTTGTTCATTTTCTAGAACTTGAGAAGGCGAAATGAGGGCCAAAAGGCATAAATTCAAAAACCACTAAATAAAATAATATCACTCAATTCTTATTCATTTACATATCTAACCTATACACTT
>NW_018186457.1:0-308 GCF_001263595.1 Phalaenopsis equestris
TGTAGTTTATGATTTTGACTGATCATACCTTTCTCACATTTAATTTCTTAATGCTTTTTCAAAAAAGTTTTCTATGAATTTAAATACATCATTATTTTATCACTAGGTTTAAACTTCATGTAACTTTTATTGCCATTTACATAATCCTTGTAATTGCCGTGTTTAAGTATGAATTTCTTTTGAATATCCTAATGCAATTGAAGCAACCAATGCTATTAGTAGAGAACTGATTTGGAGAGGCATGATTCCCTCTTGATTGCATTATTCACATGTAGGGTATATATATATATATATATATATATATATAT
>NW_018186458.1:0-308 GCF_001263595.1 Phalaenopsis equestris
CCCCCCCCGCCGCTGCCGGCGGCGAGTTCTGTGTCGATGTTTTCGGAGTATGGGAGAGAGATGGAGATGGAGATGATGGTGAATGCTCTGACACGTGTTGTAGCGGGCGAGTCTAGTGCAAGCAGTGGTGGAGAACACGTGGCGGGTGGCGGGCGGTTGGGTTCGAGTTCTGCGGCGGTTTGGAGTGGAGGAGTTAAGAGGGAGAGGGAGGAGGTGTCGCCGGAGGTGAAACGGTTTATTAGAGGTTCCGGCGAGTTTAGAAGCTTGACGGGGTTGGTTTCTTCGAATGTTGCAGGTGATGATTTATT
>NW_018186459.1:0-308 GCF_001263595.1 Phalaenopsis equestris
TCTTCATACCAAACACATAATTTTCTTAAATCCCTCTAAATGAGTTACAGTTCACCAAAAATCATCCAAACCAAATAGCCCCTAAATACACCTTTTTAGCAATGAGATTTGATACGTGGTCCACAAATTTATCATTTGACATGAATCTTGAAGCATTTCATAAGTTTAGAGGTAATTTTTTGAACAAGAAGTAATTAAATTTTGATTAAAAATCATATAGAACTTCGATTTTAGCAAACTTATAATCAAGACGGACCCAATGAAACCCAAATTAGCCCAATTCGAGTCAAATGAAGCGAAGATCACGC
>NW_018186460.1:0-308 GCF_001263595.1 Phalaenopsis equestris
AAATTTTCAAAACCAACTATATCATAAATACCTTGCTTTTAATTTGCATCTAGACTAAATATCACAATTTGACATGAAATGCAATTTTGATTTGATGTAAGTGTGTTCGCTTAATAATTTGTCATTTGATTTGTAATTAATTAATTCCCAGATTTATACTTCGTGCAATTTTTTTTGCCTTCTTGTATTAGGTGCTTTTTAGATACAAGCAGGTACGGCCGGCACTCCTTGTTTATTTCTTATCTGATTGTTGACTTGTAAGGAGATATATTAATCTGTTGGATTGCACACTTGTTTTATTTTTTTTT
>NW_018186461.1:0-308 GCF_001263595.1 Phalaenopsis equestris
CTTGGCTTTGATCTCATAAATTTTAGCTACATCATTCTCTAAAAATTAATTTTGATTTGTCATATTCTATATTTCCTTTGTTCAACAAAGAAGCACACACATATCACTAATCCCAAGAATTATAGAGTTCCATAACCAAAACATCATTATAAAGTCAGGTTAATTCCATATGTTGAATGTGGGATAGTTTTGCTGAGTTCTAGTGTTAAAAAAAAATGACCTAATATTTCTCTTCCCTTCAGAAAGAAATGAATCGATTATGATCACCTGTGGTAATTCTTTTAATTCAAATGATATGTTAGAAGAGT
>NW_018186462.1:0-308 GCF_001263595.1 Phalaenopsis equestris
GCCATGACGCCCAGTGGTGGGCGCCTAAGCGCCAACCTCTCAGGTTGCATTTTACTAAATTAGCGCCTACGCGCCACACAGATCTGGTGTCATGGCCTTGGTTTTCAGGACCGAGGCTATGGCGCCCAGTGGTTGGCGCCCTAGTGCCATGCTCTTGGGTTCTAGGCTTAGTGTCATGGCCTCACCTTCACAAACTACTTTTTCTTAAAATCTCCTTATTTTCGCTACGTGTTTCTTCCACTTCATTTCACTCCTAATACATATTTTACCTTCAAGAAAAATATACAAATATCTTTCTTTAAAGTGTA
>NW_018186463.1:0-308 GCF_001263595.1 Phalaenopsis equestris
GTGAGAGCCTTTTGATCATCTGGAGTGCATCAAATCCTTGGTACAAGAAAACCTGATCCTCTTTGATTGAGTAGACTCGTTATTATTTATTCTAAAATTTGATTATTCTTGCAGATGAGATTGTTCAAATCAACTCAATGATGATGGAAGTATGACATTTTCCTGTTCTAGCAGCGAATGAAGGTCCATCAGCTTTGGACCATGACAAAGATGCATTCAATCATTTTGTCAATCTTTTTAGAAGGATGTTGACAGGGAGCGATGGGCAGCGAGGAACACCATCGTCGCTGCCCTGTCAGATGGACGAG
>NW_018186464.1:0-308 GCF_001263595.1 Phalaenopsis equestris
TGCGGTACCAGCGATTGCGGTATTGCGGATTTCAGAGTCACAAATCCCGCAATTAGGAATCGTGATTTTCGCAAATAATACATCCCATTCTGAACTTAGCTTAATTATTTTCCTTTTTTAATCTTTTTTCCCGTTCCTTTATTTCTAATTAGGTTTAAGCATGCTCATCCTCTTGCTATTACTTCTTCCAAGTATGATTCTATTACTTGGAGAGAGATATTGAAGGTTGCTAAAAACACTGAGGATCTTATTTGTTGGGATATTGGAAAGGGGAATTGTTCCTTTTGGTATGATGACTGGTTGGGTAA
>NW_018186465.1:0-308 GCF_001263595.1 Phalaenopsis equestris
CCCCTAGACCATTTTGAACCATCAATTTGGACTTAGCTTAACTTTTTCCCAATCCAAACCCAAGACTAACCCAACATCCCCAAAATTTCCTAAATGTCCAAATAACACAAAAGTGAACTCCCAAATCAATTCAAAACCACTCCACATATTACATAAACTCTTTATGAAAATCATTTACACCAAGTTACTCAATAAATTGAGTCCAATTTCATGGAAAAATGGTCCTCATATTTAAGGGATTTCATCCCATTTCTGGCCTAATGTTGAAATATATTTTCCATCATGTCATACCATTAAGGGTTAACCAT
>NW_018186466.1:0-308 GCF_001263595.1 Phalaenopsis equestris
AATAATAATAATAATAATAATAATAATAATTTCAAGCCAAAATGAGCCGAGCATAGACAAACAAATCTGTATTTTTGTTCTGCTCATTTATAAATCAAGCGTAAAAAAAATTGTTTATGTTCAACTTGTTTGCTTAGCTAATAAATTGAATAAGAGTTACTTAACGAGTTGAACATAAGCTCTTTACAAATAATGAGCCGTTTTAACAGTCCTATTCTAACTTCCTTCTCTCTTTCTCTTCCTAGGCTATCGTAATCCTACCCTAATGCTAGGGGTGACAATCCGGGTCAACGGGTCGAGTTCTTGTC
>NW_018186467.1:0-308 GCF_001263595.1 Phalaenopsis equestris
CTCAGCCAACATAGTCCCCTGCCTTGCGTATTTGGTCATTTTAGCCGTAGAGTTTAAATAATTGTCAATTTAGTCCACGGACTCTTTTAATGTGGGCTGAAATAATCCCCTATGAAGGATTACTTCAGCCGTAATTTAAAGAGTTTGTGGATTAATTTGACACTTTTATAGCCCCAGATCTAAAATGACCCAATATAGTGGACTACTTCGGCATTTTACTCTATGAAAAATATTTACCATTCAATGGTAATCCCAAAAAGCTATTGCATTTATTGGGCAATCCATCCTCCACCTAAAGCAAAAAAAAA
>NW_018186468.1:0-308 GCF_001263595.1 Phalaenopsis equestris
AAGAAGAAAAGCAAGGGGAAAAAATGCAGGTTAAGTTATATTTATTTAATATTTAAATCTTGTTATGCTCTTGAAAATTAAATTCTCGAAGTTGTATTATTTTTTAGTTATTTATTTATATTTAGGAAAGAAAATCTATGCTATTCTTATTTGAAAAGATTAAGTTTTAGAATTTTATTTTTTAATTAATTAAGATCATTTGAAGTCAATTTTTTATATATCAGAGCACTAAAGATTCATGATTCTCAGGATTATTAATGAATATAAAAATTTAGGCAATATGGAGTTTTCTATTATTAATTATTAAT
>NW_018186469.1:0-308 GCF_001263595.1 Phalaenopsis equestris
AACGCAAACTGTGTTAGGAGTCTTGATGTAATATTTTCTCCACAATTTGGTGAGAAGTTGTCATTTTGTCCTCGAGTAGGGAGGAAGCTATTAATGATATTTTTGGATAAAGGATGAAAGAAAATATATCTTGAGGTGTCCAAGGCTAAGTTCATTTCTATGCATGAGACATAATGAAAGAGTATTTTAAGCCTTCAAGTGGGCACCAAAAATATTTAATTTGGATATGGATAAGGTGTCCAAGGCTAAGTTCATAAAGATTCTCGATGCTAGAACTATCTTCCTTATCTCTCATATCTCTTGGATGG
>NW_018186470.1:0-308 GCF_001263595.1 Phalaenopsis equestris
AGGAAGAGATTATATCACCCCCTCTATCCAGGGAGGAAGATCATCAGAGATACATAAAATTCCTTACTAGAGGGTGCCTTTATCATCTTCTTTCACGCTCTTTATGGACGTCTGTCTAAAATTGTATGAACACAAGGACGATATGGGGCCCATCATCCTAAAAGGATTTAATTCCATAATTTACTTAGCTCAAAATGTCTCAATCAATCATCCCAAAACTTATTGTAATATTTACATGTGATACACCACTAACAAATTTTCATCATCCAGCATGAATCTCGAGACAATATTTTGAGCAAGAAATATTC
>NW_018186471.1:0-308 GCF_001263595.1 Phalaenopsis equestris
TTTTTTTTTTCTGTTTTTAATTCAACTAACTCATTTGCTTCACTCGTTGCTCATTGCTTGTTGCTCCAATTCAACCAAACTTATTTGCTTCGCTCATTGCTTTGCTCCTGTTTTGACTGTTAATGAAAATGTTCACTTTTATATTTGATTATGCTCCACTCTATGTATTTCTCTATCCCTTGATTTCATTCCATATGTAGTTTGAGTTTCTTTTATGCATATTAAAAGCTTGCCTAGAAGGGATGCTTCATCCGGCGCTTATTATTTAATAAATAGTTATTTTGCTCTAGAATGCTGAATTTTAGCTC
>NW_018186472.1:0-308 GCF_001263595.1 Phalaenopsis equestris
ATTAAAAGGTGCAAATGAAGGAAGTAAGAGTCAAGTGCATTTTGACACTAAATTTTGTAACGAGATATATATGTCATTTTATGATAAATCAGGAAGGATTTTGACAAAACAATCATGTGGAACAAAAGTCATCCAGAGACATCATATCAATTAATGGGTAATGAAATATGTATGTTCTAAAAGCAAAAATCATGATTTGGCTAGTCTACAAGATCTTATTAAATCATAAAATCCAAGTGTGTAAAACTAAAAAAGGGAAATGTACATATGTAGCACACAGTTCTTATGTATTTACATATCTAACACCT
>NW_018186473.1:0-308 GCF_001263595.1 Phalaenopsis equestris
AAGCTGCAGCTGCCCCAAACAGACCCTAAGTGTGCATTTGCAGCCCTTCCCCCACCCATCATCACTCCCAGACTCATAATTCGCCCTTAATTTTTTTTGGCATCACCCACTATAAGTAGATTGAAGAGTAGCAAGGCCTCCATATGCTTCCTATGGGAACTAGGTGGAGATCGAGACCTTAGTCTCACTGGCATATCCCGTTGTAGTAGAGGAGCGGGACCGCCATGTAATTTCTGTGGGAGTTGGGAGGGAGATAAAGAGAGGAGAGTGCCTCCTTTATGTTGGCTGCATTCACTTATGTGGCTTGG
>NW_018186474.1:0-308 GCF_001263595.1 Phalaenopsis equestris
AAAAAAAAGAGAATAAAATTTCTATGTTTCAACTTAATCAAACACACATCTTATAATACACAACAACTAAATAATCTACTAGTCATTAAAACTAGTTCAAGAAGATTTATATTTCATACAAAATTAGAGATATAGAAAAAGATTATCACTTTATTTTAATGATAAAATACAATCACCTATTAAGAAGATGAATGTTGGATATGTGGTTCATTTTTATTTTGATTATTCTACTTCTCTCTCTATTATAAGAGTCTAATTGAAAACTATTCTATGAAATAAACAATAAATTATTCTCTAAAAAGAAAAAA
>NW_018186475.1:0-308 GCF_001263595.1 Phalaenopsis equestris
GGCAGTAGTTGAAATCAACAATCATCCAAAAACCTTCTCCTATAACCTCAGAAAATAACACGTATATAAAAAAGAAAAATTGGTAAAGAGTAGGATGAGAAAGATATATAATAGGATAGGAGAGAAATAGGAAAGAAGTAGAGAAGGAAGGGAATTATAATGAGAAAACATCGGGAAAGGAAAGGAAAAGAATTTAGTAGGAAATGGGGATCGAGGTTATTGTAGCAGCTACAATAACGCGTCCGCGGTACTGTAACTGTTACAGTACCACGAGTAGTAAGCTCGAGGGTCAATCTCCCGGGATTGGG
>NW_018186476.1:0-308 GCF_001263595.1 Phalaenopsis equestris
TATAAATAATCAACAGCTGCCCCCAAACAGACCCTCAATTTGAATATATAAATATTTGTTCGATGTCTTATTCATCCTTTTAATACTGTATTTACTGTATTTGAGTTATTATCGAATATTCATTAAAAAATATTTAGACTTCAATGAAATTAAGGTAATTTAGCAAACCAATTTATTATCACCATAAGAAAGTAAAGTTATAGATATATTTTATCCGTGAGGTGACTAAATTTTAATTTTTAAACTTATTTTTAAATTTTTTTTTACTAATAATATAAAATTATATATATATATATATATATATATAT
>NW_018186477.1:0-308 GCF_001263595.1 Phalaenopsis equestris
TGCTGATTCTCCACTTTTTGTTTGGAGGGATTATGTGATCGGTAATTTGTTTTTCTCAACTGTTCTTCGGTTATGGTTTTGGGATTCATGCCAGAATTTCGGTTTCTTTGGATTACTGGATGATTTAGTGTTTGTTCTTTGGGTATCGTTGCCTTTGAGGATTTTTGTTTGCAAGGATGGGATTTTTATTTTTGTTAAATTTGGGGCGGGGCTTGATGCTACTCAATCCATATGGGAATTTTGAATTAGAGGGTTTTTATTTTTCTAATCGGTACAGATCCGTTTTGGACTTATGTTGAGAGGGGTTG
>NW_018186478.1:0-308 GCF_001263595.1 Phalaenopsis equestris
AGCAGTAAATGTCTTAATAAGTCTAGAAGATAAATTTCAAATAATAGTTCAAGCAATAATAGATAGCGGAAGCAATACATCAGTAATAACTAAAAATTTATTACCAAATAATTTTAATAATTATTATCCTACAAATACAACCTCACAACTCGTAGGAGGAGACCAAAAATTACAATTTAACAAATGTCTAATGAATAGCCAAATTTAATTTTTTCTTGATAATGAATCGTTAGACTTATCAGAAAAATATAGTCTACCAAAAAATACTAGTTCATGAAGCCAAAACAAAAGAATTTATTCTAGGACTC
>NW_018186479.1:0-308 GCF_001263595.1 Phalaenopsis equestris
AACAAAACTATTCAAAAGCCATTCACTCATGTTCTGATAAAACAGTTACCCCACTAACCTACCAGACATGGAAATGTTTGGCTGACAAGACGACTGATACCAGCAAAGGATATGAGTAGAATTTCAGCAAAATAACAATCAAGAATTGCTGAGAAGAATTCTAGAGGCCAAGAACAGCAAAACGAATATTATTGATGCAAAGGAAGCACAAGGATACATAAGGCAAAGACAATCTAGGCTGCCAACTACAAGATACAGTTGCAAGGAAGATGAATTGGTAGCACAACCTTCTCAAAAGGAAGGAACTT
>NW_018186481.1:0-308 GCF_001263595.1 Phalaenopsis equestris
GAACCGGATCAAACCTATTTTGACTTCATTGGGTTTGTATTGCAATGATTGTCGACTTGTCTATAAATTTGTCGAAATCATACCTAGACGGTCTCAAATTTGAATTTAAAATATTTATTTTTAAAAAAATATATCGAGATCCATATTAGATACAAATTTGTTGATGACTCAAAGTTATGCATAATTTTGCTAAAAAATTATCTAATGAAGAAAAGTAGTAAAATTGTATATACCATAATAAATAAAATTGAATCAAACTTCAAATATGTTTAATTTTCCATACCAAAATTTCAATAATAATTTTTTTT
>NW_018186482.1:0-308 GCF_001263595.1 Phalaenopsis equestris
TTAGAAAGCTGTCACCAAACCTAAATGTGAATACGTCATGAAAACGCAGTCTTTTGAGAAAATTGTTGAAACGTAGTTTACCCAAACAAACAAAAGTACAGTGTGTTTTGCAAACGCCATCGTACTACCGCCCCAAACGGACTCTAAGTCAATGTTAAACATAACGATTGAATTAGGTCTCACTGCAACAATTCTACTAAAATATAAAATCTATAAAAAATATAAATAAATAATTGATACAGATTATGTCATTTCAAGCTATCAGTTGTGCGTATCAAACATGGCAAAAGCATATACGGACATGAAAA
>NW_018186483.1:0-308 GCF_001263595.1 Phalaenopsis equestris
ATACAAAATTAATCAGGAGATTAATATGTCATTATTTGTAATGAAATCTTCCACTTTTTGGCATACATATAAATTTCATATATTTCAACATTAAAAAATATAAACATACTCGCATAAATGTTTATAAGAAATTATAAGGCTTTAAAACATTATCATTAAGCAATATAAAAAATATTTCTCCGAAGAATTTCTGAAATTTATGAATATTTATGCTACTTATTATTCATGCGGTTGTAACCCTTAAAAATCATTTTAAATTTAACTTATTAATGAAAATATTTAAATATTTTTATTGTTAATTTAGAGAT
>NW_018186484.1:0-308 GCF_001263595.1 Phalaenopsis equestris
AGTAATAAGGCTTCTGCTCCATCACAATTTTTTGCCAGTGTCCCTCTTTTACAGTTCCCAGTCAAATTTCATTCACTCAGGCAAGGTGATGTTCCTCTCAACTAAAATTCTTGCCACTGAAGGCCTAGACAAGTTGAAAGTAGGGAAATCCATTTTTAGAGTTCTGCCCAAAGCTAACCTAATATTAAAAAGCACTTTATTGTTAAAGAAGTGTAGAGGAAAATCAGGAAACTTAAACCAAATTAGCACAATGGGAGGCTCTTTGCTGGGGTCAAAATTTGGTGTCCACTTAATGATCTTCATTGAGA
>NW_018186485.1:0-308 GCF_001263595.1 Phalaenopsis equestris
TTAATTGGAAATAATAAAACTACCAGAGCATTGCAAAAGTAACCAGAATAATTTTTTGCTAAATAACAAAGGAATCGAACAATTGCCCAAACTCGGTCTGAAATGAAAAAAAATCGTAGGACTAAATAATATCATAGATATCATAACAAAAAGTAATATTGTCGACTCTTTAGTTAATGGCAAAGTAATATGCAAGTTATTGAATGTTTGAACACATTTAAGAATTGCATGTTAGAAAAAAATGCAATGAGAATGTGATAGGAACCAAAGAAGTTTTCCACAGAAATTAGGGCAATCAAATATTTTAT
>NW_018186486.1:0-308 GCF_001263595.1 Phalaenopsis equestris
AGCAGCTGCAACTTGTTCAACAAACACCTATCTATGTTGATGTTCTAAAAAAGCCACTTCCCAGAAAGTTGATGTTCTATCAATGGTCTTCTGTTCAATGTGGAACTGATATTTTGGGGAAATATCTGACTACATCCATGTCTTTTTTCAGTTGGAGATTGTGGCAGTCTTTATTCCCAACTGATGATATCCTGAAAATGAAAGGGTTCAGGGGTCCTTCTTGTTGTTTTATATGTCACGAGGAGGAGGAGACTCTGGATCTCCTCTTCTTTGAATGCAGTTTCTCCCAAAAAGTCTGGAATGATTTT
>NW_018186487.1:0-308 GCF_001263595.1 Phalaenopsis equestris
AATTGTTCAATCCTCTTATTTATGATAATGACCCTCCTATTTATAAGTCAAAAGAAGGGTATGGTATACACAAATCCCTCATTTAATGGAAACATTACAGTTATCTATGATATATTTGTAACTTAGATAGGCATAATTTAACCCTATAACTGCTATTGGTGTATCTTCATATTTTGTAACTGTGCTTGGGGTCGTTTTTTGTTCATAAGTGTTGGGTCTAATGACCTTGTGCTCGTTCGATCGATTAGGAATTGATAGGTCGATCAAATGACTTATAGTCGGCTCCCCTGAAGGATTTAATCGTAACG
>NW_018186488.1:0-308 GCF_001263595.1 Phalaenopsis equestris
CGGTTATGAGCCCTCTGGACAAGTCAACATAAATGACAGAGGAAATCGAAATCCTCAATTGGATCAAAGAATCGTGATTCCTATCATGCTGAAAGGCGAACGATGAACGATGCTGGAGAACGATCAGACTCTAAGAAGGCCCGGGAAAGAAAGCGTGCCAATGCTAAAAACAAGAGCATGTCGCGGTGCGCTGCTACTGGGATACAAACTCTTTTTGGATCGTCGCGAAGCGAATAAAAATGCAGAACACCCGAACTGCCCCAACTAAGGGGCGGGCAAGGCTGAGCGGTTCCATGCGAGAGTGCCCT
>NW_018186489.1:0-308 GCF_001263595.1 Phalaenopsis equestris
AGCTAAAACGGTAATAAATAAATAAATAAAATTAGAATATTATATTTTATCCCATTTGTAGCAGCCCTCACGCGTGGAATTATCTCCTGCTCATCATGCAACGGAGGAGATCTTATCTCTTGCGATCCTCCGGGCCTCCTCGAGCCACATGCGGGAACTTCTCCCTCTCCCACACGAAGAAAAGCGACAGATTTCTCCTCTCAAATACGCGAAGACGCTTGCTCGCACGGAATCCAACTCTCGAGCTTGAAAAAATATTACATCAGTACTACACACGTAAGAATAACGTGCGTAGCCAATCAAATCAC
>NW_018186490.1:0-308 GCF_001263595.1 Phalaenopsis equestris
TATGTTAATTATTGTGGGTGGGTGTTATCTGAGCTCATCTCCCTCCACTACAAATCTATTTTTCTATCATTTGGGACTTATATATGAAAATTAAGGCAAGAGTTGGACTTTTTTGGTGATGAAATATCTGTTTTGAATCATATTAAGTTAAATTTGGGAATTGGGATTGGTGATGCATCACTGCTTCTGAACTCTTAACTTTGCTTTAAGTTTCTTAAAATTTCTGCTTATTGAATCTTGAGTTAGTTTGCGGCTGCAGCATAAATTTTAAACTTACTTGGAGATGAAATATCTGCTTTGAATTATAT
>NW_018186491.1:0-308 GCF_001263595.1 Phalaenopsis equestris
TTGATCAAAGATTGATTCAAATTTTGGCTTAGATCCTGATTAGATTGAAATAAACGAGCTGTGTTGCAAGCCAAAATATTGGATCGAATTTTTTTCGAGCTGATTTTGAGCTAACCCCAGCTCGGCTAAAAATCATATCATTAGCATATGACTATGAATTTAGCGGATTTAGCTCTAAGATGGTTTATCTCTCAAAAAATTGATTCGAATTTTGGACCAGATTGAGATTGAATCGAAAGAAACGAGCCAAGCTACGAGCAAAAAATTTGGATCGAATTTTTTTGAGCTAACCCCAACTCGGCTCGAAA
>NW_018186492.1:0-308 GCF_001263595.1 Phalaenopsis equestris
TGTAATCGTCTTCATCAGTTCAGGGATCCCATGGCAGCCCTGGCCGCACAGATGTTGTGAATACAAATTTTACATTGTTTCAATTTGCAACGTTAAACAAAGAACATATTTTGAAATTGATTTTCTTTAAATTTTTCATTTTTTTATTTTATTTTCAAAATGAAGAAAACTAGATCTTAATTATCCAATTAATTCAGTATTTGATCTAATTTAATGTTAATTAATAGAAAGAATTAATTTTAAAAATTACTCTTTTTATTTAGAAAAAAAATTGAAATTTGATTTTAAATATTAATTGATAAAAAAAA
>NW_018186493.1:0-308 GCF_001263595.1 Phalaenopsis equestris
CTTTCAATGGAGGATTTCTCATCAGAGAGTTTATAAATATGGGGCATTTACATACATACCACACAATTCCATAGATGGATGGATGCATATATAGAGAGGGAAAAAAAAAGATTTGCATACATAGCACTCAATTCATATGCATTTACACATCTAACACCTAATATTCAATCGATTTTCATTAAAAAAATTAAATATTAATATTTTTTTGTGATATGAAACATATTGGTGATATAAATGTAAAAAGGCAAATTTTAGGAGACCATGAAACTAGTGGGAAAGCAACGGGATTTAACACCAAAATCCTAATG
>NW_018186494.1:0-308 GCF_001263595.1 Phalaenopsis equestris
TAAACTTAGATATTTACATCGGCTCAAATTGATTTTTCAAGAATATATTTTTAAAAGAACCAACAGTACTCATAATCCTCTCTATAAAATGTTTTTTCAAATTGAAAAATAGCAAAGTGAAAAGCAATTACTTATCTTACATCAACACTTCGAAATTTATATTAGCTCAAGACAATATTTCAAAATAACCAACAATGCTCATATATCTATCCATAAATTACTTTTTCTTATTGAAATTGAGGAAAGTGAAATGAAATAACTTATATTAATATATAAACTTGATGTTTACATTGACTCAAAGCAATTTT
>NW_018186495.1:0-308 GCF_001263595.1 Phalaenopsis equestris
GATGTGTTTGACCTCAAAAACCTAAGGCCAAACCACACAAAAATAAATACCAATCATACCCCAAACCTCTTTAGCATAGTGACATTCATAAAATAAATGTGTGTGATAGTAGTGCCTTACTTTGTATTTTTCATGCTAAATATGTTTAACTTAGATTTACTTACTGCTACACACACCTGTTTATACATTCTATACCTATATTATTTTCATACTTAGAGTCAGATGATAGATATTTAATCTATAAATTTTTCTCTCTTTGTACTTATTTTGCAGTATCATGTTTTAAACTATTTAAAAATTCAAGTTTG
>NW_018186496.1:0-308 GCF_001263595.1 Phalaenopsis equestris
AGAAATCTGAAATGAAAGAGTTGGAACACGAGCCAGAAGAAAAAATAGACTAATTTGAAGACTCTTACAAGGAAGATTTCAATTATGTTCGAGAAATTGTTAACCTCAATTTTGAAGTCTTTCTTCCCTCTCCCCATAGCCTAAACTCTATCTACAGGATTTCCTATTTGACTCTCTTAGAGGAATGGATTGGGACCCACACCACTTAAAAATTTGAGTTATTTCTTCGCTCTTTGAAGTTTTCACATGAACAATTTTAAATTCTCAATATTCGATTGTGTCGATTGAAGAGCCGACATATTGAAACT
>NW_018186497.1:0-308 GCF_001263595.1 Phalaenopsis equestris
CATCATCTCCTTTACCTCCAGTCTCCATAGCAGGAAAGAGGAGGAGAAACTAACCAACAAATGGGGAGTACACTCCTAATAAGCGTCTAACTAAGCATTACATTAACATAACTAATATGGTCATTAAAACAAATATCTATGGTAGGTAAAAAAAATAATTTCATGCAATGCTATATATATAGATATATGACTAGTTGATGATAGTGTCAAATACACCAGGTTCTCAGCATGTTGCATCAATTTACTTAAGCATTGATGTGCAAATCAATAGAATAACAATGGCTCATTGTTGTTGTTGTTTTATTATT
>NW_018186498.1:0-308 GCF_001263595.1 Phalaenopsis equestris
GGGGAAAGGGGGCAAATTAGATGAAACAAAATAAAAATGATAATTAATTGAAGAGTTCTCAGGGGTCCATCATTCCTCTAAAGCATCAACGGTACGCTTGATAGGATCCCATCCCAATCTCGTGGATCCCCGTTTCAACTCTTTTCATAACTTCCAGTCTTTTTTTAGTTGATCTCACTTGTTCTTGAATTTTAACCTATCGAACTCTCACCATGTTTCTTTAAACTTCTTTGAAATATTTTGTCACCCTTCTTTGTTAAAGTGGTAGGTTTATTTCCAAGTTCAATCTCTTTAACTCAGAAATTGCA
>NW_018186499.1:0-308 GCF_001263595.1 Phalaenopsis equestris
ACGTGATTTCATTGGACTCCACACTTAACTCTACGCGTCGAGTCCTGATGCAATATTTTCTCTCTCCGCACCTGAAGTCCTCTTACTACTTTTTGGATTTCAACGAATGAAGTCTCGTTTCCCTGTTTACATCTCACACGACAAAGCCCATAAGTCATAGGCCCAAAACCATTCTCTTCACCATACCGTGCCTTCCTCATGCTCCAGGGTTACGCGCAGCCCCACTTCTCCCTTGGGATCCCCGCTTGTAAAGACGTCCTAAGCTTATAGCAATCTCGTTGGAACCCTCTCCCTCGCCGTCCTACACG
>NW_018186500.1:0-308 GCF_001263595.1 Phalaenopsis equestris
TCCCATCTCTCGAGAATTTTTCAAAGTGAAGGAGAGTCACTCAAGGACTATTTTTGTAGGTTTTCCGCTGAAGCCCGTCAGATTATGGGAGTGGATCCAGAGTTACTGGAAGAAGTCTTCCTTGGGGGACTCCACCAGGACCTTTCTATTCATCACTCATGTGGGAGATAATTTGTTATAATGTTGACATTGTCTACCTTGTTGAGGCCCAAATCACTGCGTACAAGGTCATTAAGGAGTAGTATGAGAAATTTGAGGGAAAGTGCAAGAGTAACGTGACCAAAGGAAAATATGTTGAGATTTTCATA
>NW_018186501.1:0-308 GCF_001263595.1 Phalaenopsis equestris
CATCCATTTAAGTCTGCAAAAAACCATTTTTTTGTTGACCAACAAGTTCCCCTGTTTAACACAAAAAAATTAAATAGGGTATTTATTAAGTTGGGTACTTAAAAGTTCTTATAAGGGAAAGCCACTATATTTAATTATATTTTAGATAATTGAAGTCACCTAAGAAGATTCTCTATAAAAATCATGAAATATTGTCTTCAAGGAGTTCAAAAAGATAGGATTTTTCAAAAGAACAGACAAAGAGGTATGAAATGCGAATGACTCAAATTTGTTACATTTTATTTTGGAATCCAAAGGAAGAAGAACTA
>NW_018186502.1:0-308 GCF_001263595.1 Phalaenopsis equestris
AAATCTATAAGAATTAGTATGTAAATGGGAAAATCATGAATTTGGTGAAAAGAAAGCAAGCTTTAAGGTTGGTCATATCATGATCATCATTAGCTTTGTCTTAATGATTCAATTTTAGCTTTATGAATCCTAATTTTCTTTTTTGTTTGATTGAGTGTTGCATGGTATCAAACCTGCCTTACTGATATATTTTTGCACAAAGTTTAACCATAATTTGTCAATTCCTTATTCTTCCTTTAGTATTAATTTTATTTACCATCTTATTGATGCATCTTATATCATTTATTGTGCATGCCCAAATCCATGTT
>NW_018186503.1:0-308 GCF_001263595.1 Phalaenopsis equestris
CATGTGAGTTTCAAGCACTTTGGCCTCTTTTAGTTGCTTGGAAATGAAAAATATGTTTTTAGAAAGTGATAATTTTATTTACTCATTTTATAAAAAATTAGAAGATTTTTAGAATTAAAAATATATTAATTTTTATTTCATTAAGCTAAATTATTAAAATTTTAACAATGTTTACTTTTTAACTTAAGCATCCAACTTCCAAGACCTATTTTGAAAATAAAAAGCTTTCTTAATTCTCGCAGCTTCACTTTTCTTTAAATAACAATATTTTCTTTTATTCTGGCTAAATAATAAATTAATGATGCAAT
>NW_018186504.1:0-308 GCF_001263595.1 Phalaenopsis equestris
AATAATTCATACTAGTAAAATAAATATAAAAACATTATATCTTAATTATAATATTGTTATCTACATAATATTGTCATAGCGAAATTAAGTAAATAATGTTAAACCAAACAATCTCTTGGACTCCATGAGAAGATATTTAATACATTATATAGTTGAAGTATGTTCTAACTTCAATTTAAAATTGATGTTTTTATTTATTCATTAGTGTATATAGCACTCCAAACTTAACATATTATATTATATTTCATACTTAAAAAGTAATTATTATATATACATGTATATATATATATATGTGTGTGTGTGTGTGT
>NW_018186505.1:0-308 GCF_001263595.1 Phalaenopsis equestris
ATTTAGGTTTGGATTTAGAAGATTTTTTCTCCTAGTATGATTAAATGGGTCTTATTAAATTTTAGTGGCCACACTAGCCTGCCAAGTTTAATGGTTTCAATTTTGGTTCAAATTAATTTAATTTTAAGTAAGTCTCTGATTCAATTTGATTTTATTTATATTAAATTTTAATGGATTTTAGGTGAGTTTAACTTAACAACCCCTTAATGGGTCATGTGTAGGTTAACTCCATCATGGAGTTTAATTATCTTAAAATTTGATTTTTATGACCAAAGAAAATCTTTTGAGGGTAAATTTATTTTTAAAAA
>NW_018186506.1:0-308 GCF_001263595.1 Phalaenopsis equestris
ATTACTAAATCATGGACCTAATCTTCAAAGAATAGAAAAGAAGGAATATAGAAATCAATGCAGTCAATTTGCATGTGAAAAGCAAAGTCTCAAGGCAACACAAACTTGACCTCAAGAAGATATTGTCCAACATAGTGAAATACAGCATGAGGTCAAACCCAATAAAGTGAATAATTGGAGCTAAGTAAAGTACCTTTTTTTGGGTTTCTTGCTAACACTATAAGATGTGAAAATGACTAGACATCATCAGAGCTATTCAGAAGATCATGTTACCTAAAAATGTAAAATAATTAGAAAAACACACTAGG
>NW_018186507.1:0-308 GCF_001263595.1 Phalaenopsis equestris
AAAAAAAAAAATCCAAAGACCGTGTTGCGGGAACTAAATAAAAAATTAATCAAAATTTATATCTCATCAAACTCAAAATAAATCCAATGATACTGAGACTCATCCTTTGTAAGAATTTGATCAAAATATCCAGGTAAAAAATCATTTCACGACATACAGAACCAGCAGACAAAAAAGCTGGCACTGAAATCATGTTTTTCTATCATATATGTTGGGATATCAAGCAGATCATCCCTAAAGCTAAGGGTAATTTTCACAACTTCATCAACAGTGGAATAATATATTAATCTCTTCATATATGTATATAT
>NW_018186508.1:0-308 GCF_001263595.1 Phalaenopsis equestris
TTTTATTAAATTCTACGCATGAAATCGATCAATTCCACATAAAGCACTAAATGTAAATTATGAACAAATTGGGAGATATAAAATTTGAAAATTTTCAGTTTAATTAGCTTTAATTAAACTTTATTATTTATTAATCATTCATCCTAATCCTCTGTTAGTATTCCTCACCGCCTCTCACGCCTCTATGAAATAAATGAACATGCTTATAATTATGATTTCGTACTTACAATTTGCATGATACATTACTGTTAACTTTTATATCATCTACACCTACTCTCTTTTCATGTTTTCTATTATGTCAGCATGTT
>NW_018186509.1:0-308 GCF_001263595.1 Phalaenopsis equestris
TTGAATATTTGACTTCCCTTGGGATTCCATGTCCCGTGTGCTCTATAAATGGGCATAAACTTAGTATTTCATCATTTGTCTTCAGTTTCTCTTTTTTGCAACTGAAGAGTGTTATGACTAACAGTTTGAACCAGATTGTTGTGGATTCTCAGTTGCTCGCAAAGGAGGGGTTTTAGGTCTCTTCCTCTGCAAAGAGGAGAAAATTGTGACGAAGGAAAAATGGGTAAGGACCAAGCCTAAGTTGGTCGACGTAGTCGACTCATCTAATGGCACTGAAGATCAGTCATTGAGGCGGCCTCACCAAGAGG
>NW_018186510.1:0-308 GCF_001263595.1 Phalaenopsis equestris
AAAAAAATCAAAGAAATAAAAATGGAATAGAATAAAATTGAATATTTAAAAGTGAGTATTTTATATCTACTTTACTGATAAGTAAAATTATTCTATTAATTGATCATGAAAATTGAAAACGTAGCCTTCTCTATCTATGATCAAAATGAGTTTAAGGCATCAACACATGATAGTTCTGTAAAGCCTAAATAACATGAATTTACGAGAGAAAGGAAGGATGGCCAAAAATTTTATTTCTAGCCCTATAATATCATGAATAGAGGAGAGATGAGTTGAATTCTATGTGTATTTCATTGAGGACCTCATAA
>NW_018186511.1:0-308 GCF_001263595.1 Phalaenopsis equestris
CTCCTCCTCCTCCTCCTCCTCCTCCTCCTCTTCCTCTTTTATTTGTTACTATCTAATGCTTGCAGATTGATCCAAAGGTGGATCAAACAAACAACTTCTAGCTACAATGGTAACAAAAGAAATAAGATCGATAAATGGCTAAAAATTGCATTTTTGGCAATTGTGTCTATTCTTCAATATCTTTGCTCTTTATATTTTCTGTTTTATTGTTTGGAGGATTATGGTTGGAGAAAAGCAAACCACGCGATGTTCTTCACAATGAATGGAAGGTGGTTAGATGAAAGTGATCTAAACTTAGCTTTTTTTTT
>NW_018186512.1:0-308 GCF_001263595.1 Phalaenopsis equestris
ATATTTCTCTATCAAACATCCCAATTGAACTTATCAAATACTGCACAGGGTATAATTGAGCCTGCATTTATCAAACGTAGAATATCCCTTGGGCGCTGCAACTGTCTTGATATATTCACCAAACGCCTCACAAATTTTAATTCTTCATCAATGAATGGGCTTCCATATGCCAGAGAAAGAGAGATTCAAAAATCACTAACTAGTGCATCAATGGTCCTTGATCTCATCAAGGATGTAGAAACTGCTGTATCCAATCGCAAAGGCCGTACAGGCACAGCTGCTGGTGACGTTGCCTTTCCAAAAGGGAA
>NW_018186513.1:0-308 GCF_001263595.1 Phalaenopsis equestris
ATTTCTTAAATTCTTTTCATTATACTCATTTACTTGTACCTGCAACACCGACCTCATTTACGGGAACAGTCGACCCGTCAGGTATAGAAGTTTGTTTTATATTTACAGCGTTTCACTTTCTTCAGTGCACACTTTACTGCATATATATACAATTCAATCTTGCGATGCTACAGTTTATTGTTTACTACGTTTCGTAGCATGTTTCACTTTTATTAATCATGTTGCTTCCATAAACTTGCAGGGACCTTTTAGGATACAGGGCAGTATGACACCCGGTTTAGGAGGTACCTTATAGTGAGTCACTGACC
>NW_018186514.1:0-308 GCF_001263595.1 Phalaenopsis equestris
CATCTATCCTACCAGAAATGGATATTTCCATGTCCTAAATCCCAAAAAAAACTGTTCTTCAGCATCCTCTCTAGCTCTAAGCATATTTCCCCAGGTTATGGAGTCCCCTAGTCTCTTGGTTACCTTATTTGGATGAGCAAATCTACAATATTTGGTAGATAAGAACTGTGTCCATAAAGTGTCTTGTTGTCTGAATCTAATCCAAAGTCTGCACAAGCTTATATGTTGAAGATGTTGTAAGCCTCTGAACCCCAGGCCACCTGTTGAAAAGGGTTTTACAATTTTTTCCAACTAGCCCATATCATTTG
>NW_018186515.1:0-308 GCF_001263595.1 Phalaenopsis equestris
AAAATTTATACATGCTTGCATGCATTTATGGGACATGTAGCTCAAGAAAGTTAAGAAAATAACACAGTAATAAGTAATCATCAACATCCGGACTGTACCTCTAAAAAAAAAGAAAATATTACATCCGGACTCCAGAAATAATTTGCATCCGGAGTCCAATGACAGGGCGCCACGTGCAAGTGAGCCCCACCACAATATACTGGTATTACCCAGAGTTAAAATCGGTGGAGCTTACTCGACATGTGGCGCCCACCATTAGACTCCGGATGCATTCCGAGTCCGAATGTAATATTTTCTCTCTAAAATGA
>NW_018186516.1:0-308 GCF_001263595.1 Phalaenopsis equestris
TATATATATAAGTGCATACATATTTAAAATTTAAAATAAAGATAAAACGTTATGCGAGGATATCCTGATACATTTTGAATCAAAATAGGGCTATTTTTTGTCTTTATAAATTATTAGACCTTAATATAATTAGATCATTAAATAATACAACTAAGCTATTAGATAAATCTGTCTAAACTATCATAATATAATTAAATGATAAAACATCCATAAGTATAATAATTATAAAAATGTATAGTAAATTCCCAGTGATTTATTTGTATTATTTAATAACTTAACAATATTGTTTAATAATTTAGTTATATAGA
>NW_018186517.1:0-308 GCF_001263595.1 Phalaenopsis equestris
GGGCCACCCTTACTGAATTGATAGTTTTAATTCATGCTTTGGTTCTTATTATTTTAAAAGAAATGCAAGAATTACTGTGCTCAGGCGTGTCCATATTCATTTGGATAAGATGTGCAAGTCATCATAAAATTCTAAGCTAAGTTTGTTAAGTTGTTAATACGAGCCAACATAGACTACTATAACTCCATATTTTGCTAAACTCGAATTTGCCCAATGCCTTAACTCACGCGCGCTCAAACTTACCATAACGTTTAAGAGATGCATCTAATGCGATCTTCAATCATTAGGTATTGAAATCCCCCAAATTA
>NW_018186518.1:0-308 GCF_001263595.1 Phalaenopsis equestris
TTTGATATCACCAAAGATAAAGAAGGTGATGGGAAGAAAAATGTTCAAGTAATTATTTCATTCGAGATTTCACATGTTTTGATCCTAGGGTTATGACCTATATTTTATTATATATGGGATATTTCGATTCGAAATAAATTTTTAGGCATATTTCTCTAAATAATGAAACAACGGTGATATTTGGACAACTGATACTATAATAAGTCATTTAAAGTCATATTTCCTTAATAACTGACTAACTATATGACACACTTGAGAGTGGAGAGCAGTAACACATCTGACATACACGAGTTGAGTTCTCAATATTT
>NW_018186519.1:0-308 GCF_001263595.1 Phalaenopsis equestris
TATGATGAATCTTACATGCTAGAAAAAAAGTTTCATTCAAGCATTTCATATTAATACTCCCATACTTAAGCTCCATTCAGATGCTTACCTCAAAAATTTCACACATATGAAATGATAATTTTATAAAATACTTTTTCTCACACAATGATACTATTACGCATGTGAAAAAAAATCTAATGTGAGACATTAGTAAGTATGGAATTTTTCAAGAATTAAGTATTTAAGAGTTAGTTTTATAAATCACATGTTCTTAAATTAGAACATGTTAATTCATGGGCCAAAGCAATAAACATATATATATATATATA
>NW_018186520.1:0-308 GCF_001263595.1 Phalaenopsis equestris
TCAAGGGCGACATGTTTCTTCATCTTCCCGCCCTGAAAGACATTATCCAACCAACGAGGGGGTTTTGTGTCCTTCTATGGAAGAACGAATGCGTAAAATAGAGAAGTCTCAACTGGAGATCATACAATTTCTACGAGGGACCCAACAACCACTGTTCACACCAATGAACAAAAATCGTTTACCATTAAATCCGCAACCTACAAAAAACATACTGCCCGAAGAAAATCGTACCGGCTCCCCTGCTCAAGAAGGAACAGTTCCATTGTTAGGGCATGATGCTAAACTCCTAGACACCGCAAGTTCCACTC
>NW_018186521.1:0-308 GCF_001263595.1 Phalaenopsis equestris
GAGGTAAATCTATCTCATTTAAAAGTATTTGGTTGTTCTACATTTGTGCATGTGAATGCAAGATTTAGGAGTAAGCTCAACTCAAAACTTGTAAAGTGCACTTTCAATGAATATAACTCAAATGAGTTTGGGTATAAGTTTTGGGACTACAAGAATCAGAAATTCATTAAGAGCATGGGTGTCAATTTCAATGAAATGGAGATGTACAAGAACATGATCAGAACACAGGATAACCCGTCAGTTACTTTTGAAAAGTCCAAATATGTTGAGCTAGATGACATTGGTGATCAGAATAAAGGAGAAAGAAA
>NW_018186522.1:0-308 GCF_001263595.1 Phalaenopsis equestris
TTTTCTCGGACATTTGACTAAAAACCCTAATAGGCTCAAACGGCCTTTTCTTTTAATAGATACATTTACATACATACCCCCAATTCTTTTTTATATATGTAAAATCTAAACTTTAATTTTTACAGTTTTACCACTTAAATCTTTCAGATCACATAATTAACATCACCATTGCTCCTTTTTAAGAGCTCAAATGCATCTTTTAGTAAAAAAAATTAAATTAGGTTTCGGATATGTAAATTTAAAGGAATTGAGTGGTATATATGTAAATCTTCCTATGATATATATATATATATACATATATATATATA
>NW_018186523.1:0-308 GCF_001263595.1 Phalaenopsis equestris
TAAGATCATCTTTTATATATTATGCGCAAACTTTTTTAGGTCCGCCTTTTCCTATCTTAACATAAGTTTAATCACAACATCTACTCTCCTAACAGGATCAAATATGGTTGATGTCATATAAAATAAATATATAGAAGAAATATTACAGATTAAAAAAAAAATTTAAAAATCGTGAGCCTGATCCCTAATTCTCATTCGGCTACAAATATGGGTGTAAGTGAACCAAGCTGACTCGTGAGTCAGCTTGGATCTAGGTTAATAAGGGCCACATGGACTAAACTCAATGAGCTAAAAAGCGAAGCTCCAGC
>NW_018186524.1:0-308 GCF_001263595.1 Phalaenopsis equestris
CAAAGCAATTTCAAGTCGGGTCAATTTTGGGTCAAACCGGAACCAAACCGCAAGCCTGATTTGACACCCCTATTTGATCTAATGGTTTATAACCTCACCTATATCCTTGAGATAAGGAGCTTAAACCCCTACTCTTTCACCTAACTGATATTTAAAAAAAATTATAAATATTTTCTGTTGTCACTTATCTCTATGCATTTTTCTATAATCAGCCCTATGCCCCCATTAATATATGATGCATGGGGATGATTTATTATCTTTAAAAAAAAATGACACCATGATCTGCCTTCCTTGTAACCTTGTTTGAC
>NW_018186525.1:0-308 GCF_001263595.1 Phalaenopsis equestris
GTCAAATAAGATTGTTACTATGTGAGCTAAGCCACATTGCAGTACAAGTTTCATAAAAAGAGTGTGTGCAGGACCGTAATTGCCCAATTCGTCGCCTTCTCTCCATGCACTCCAGCGTGGCTATTTTTAATGTGAAAATAAAGAAATTCACACAACAACAATCAAACATAAAATATTTACGCGATTCAACGTTAAGGATTCGTCTGTGTACACTGGGAGGGAGATTTTTTTAACACGGAATGAGAGGAATAAAAATGACTTGGGATTACAACCTCTGCACTTCTCACCTTATTACCCTCTCATAAACC
>NW_018186526.1:0-308 GCF_001263595.1 Phalaenopsis equestris
AAAGTCTAACTAGCGTAACATGATCAGTATAGGAATATAAATATGTTCCTCAAGTCCTATATAAAGTTGTAACACAAAAACAATCATAAAATAAAAACACAACACACATGCTAAATGAGGTTAATTCTTTCTTTAACTCATCACATCTCACTAAATTAATTTCAATTTCTAACGGAATCATTACACTAATATTTTGAATACTTTAAATTGTTTTCATAAAGTTTAATCCCCCAGACACAAGTACCCCTAATATATTTGCTCTAAAGCACCAAACCCAGGCATCACCATATCCCCTTAATTAAGCACCT
>NW_018186527.1:0-308 GCF_001263595.1 Phalaenopsis equestris
GGATAACTGCTCTCAATCCTCACAGATCCACCCACAGATTGACTGTAATTTGAATTGGAAGATCCCACTGCAACCACGGGATCCAAGGACTTCACTCCAGTCGAAGTGCGCCCATCCAAACAACCCATCTTGAGGGTAGATCTTGCCATGTCTTTCAAAGATTGGATGAACAAAGCTCATCCTTCCTCATCAATGGATGTAGTTAACCTACCACTCTACATCCTAAACACTGTTGGAAAAAATACGAGACAGGTCTTAAAGAATGTCTCAAAAAGATAAGTGATTACTTACTATATAGTAATAGTCAT
>NW_018186528.1:0-308 GCF_001263595.1 Phalaenopsis equestris
ACAGAAACCCTTGTAAAGTACAGAGATGTATGACTATGGGGCGAGTTGATGAAGCCATCCCGACTGTTGCAGCCAAAGCTCCCGCGTTCGAGAAAACAACTGTTCCCGCTTCCCTGTCAGTAGCAAGCAGACAAAGTAGGCCACTTTCCCATTCATTCGCGCTTTTTCATTCGCAAATCTCTCTCAAAGTTCTTTCATATTTCTGTCGCTTGCTCTCTGGTTTCCCAAAGTTCCTCTGATTCCCTGCGCTAGCCTACGCCTCTTCCACTTCGGTTCATCTTCCTGTTCCAAATAAAAAAAAACGAAAA
>NW_018186529.1:0-308 GCF_001263595.1 Phalaenopsis equestris
GTTTTGTGTCATCAAACTTTAAGATATTTGACGAGTGGATGGAGTACAATTTGGATCAGGTCATCCAAGAAGATACTAGATCAGATTTATACTGCTTCAGCATAGACAACCATTCAGAGTCTACAGCTTGCTCAACACAAGATGAACATTTTTCCAGAGAGACCACAACAACCAGAAGAGAAAGAGAAGAACTACGTTATTAAAATTGATAACATGGAGGGTAGGATAGGATTTTCCTCTGTTAGATTGGTTGTCTTAAATTTGGGGAAGATAATCTTTTTGTCCCACCGGGGTATTATGAATATAAT
>NW_018186530.1:0-308 GCF_001263595.1 Phalaenopsis equestris
CGCTCGTGAGGTTCATCTCCGTCAACACAATGATCGAATTTACCAGATTTGATAAATCTTATTTAACTTAAATCTATATTTCAGGCATCCACCGCCTAAAGACTATTTTGGATTTAAAAAAAAAAAAATGTTTGGGATTAATTTTATTTTATTTTCTATATGTTTTATTTTAAAATAAAATATGTTCAATATGTTTAATTAGGATATGTCAATTTTTAAAACACTCAAAATTCATAATATTTTGAGTAATTTTTTTAAAAAATAAAAACCTGTAAAAAATATATTAAATAAATTTTTTTTAAATAAAG
>NW_018186531.1:0-308 GCF_001263595.1 Phalaenopsis equestris
AAAAAAAAGGCAAAAAGAAATGCTGATGAAAATGAACTTATAGTTTATGAAATAAATAAGACTTGATGGATCAGCTGTCATATATAACATCTGTAATAGACTCTCTCATAGCAGCCATCTCACCCACACCCTCAGTGTCATGAACTTTAAATTCATTACAATCAATCTCATCCTCATTAACTGAAGGCCCAACAGAAAATTCTGATGGTTCTTCATTGACATTTAGTTCATCATTATCAGCCATACAAAATTCCATATCTGAATGTGAAGGCCGTCGTTGGATGAAGTTATGAAGTGTCATTGTTGCC
>NW_018186532.1:0-308 GCF_001263595.1 Phalaenopsis equestris
CTTACTAACTTTTCGCATTCCATACTTGATACAAATCTCACTGTTTCTGATCTGTGGCTGAATGGAATCTGAGATTTGCCTAAGCTCATTTCTTTGGTTGGGGAGGAGGCGAACTCCATTGCTAAAATTCATATATTTGCTGACATTAAAGATGTACCTATGTGAAAATTTAATTCAAACACATCTATCACTAAAATGTTATATTCTCACACTTACAACATTAAAAAATGGAAGTGGAGCCCTTACAAATGGCACAAATATCTCTCCCCCTCCATTGCTTTCTTTCTTTGGAGATTTCTAAAACATTT
>NW_018186533.1:0-308 GCF_001263595.1 Phalaenopsis equestris
GTCTGGCAGCTTTTTATTTTTATTTATTTTATCTTATTTTACGTTTGACATATGGATGTAAGAAAGCAATTGAATTAATGATTCCATTTGACAACACAAAACCGCAGGTTGGTGATGCCCAAAATATACGTCTACAATAACTAGAAACTATTGATAATATAATTAAAGCTAATTGGTAATAAAAAATCTACATTGCCTAAATATTATTTATAAAACATATAATTTATATTATCTTTTAGTTTCACTACAAAATTAAAATTGCATCTAGTGTCTATTATTTGATATGGCATTGCCTGAGCAACTTTTTT
>NW_018186534.1:0-309 GCF_001263595.1 Phalaenopsis equestris
TTGTGTCGGGTAATGATCTTTCAATAAAGTCATTTGAGCTCTCTCTACATTTTTGTATATCGAGAGAAGAGTATAAGCATGTTCACAAGTCTTAATATTGTCATTAAGCATGAGGTCAAGCTTCTCCTCTAGCTTAGCAACGTTTCCACAAAACCCCAATTTCTTAGCATTTAGCACAACCTATTATAATTCATATAATTAAAACAAAAGTTTTCTCAAATAATTTTACAAAAAAGATGAAATAAAAATATAAATACCTTAAAACTTATTTCAACTTTAAATTCTCCTTCCATCAAGTTGTCAATGCAT
>NW_018186535.1:0-309 GCF_001263595.1 Phalaenopsis equestris
AACTGTTATACAAAATCAAACCTTAATGTCAACATAGTAAAACTTTTGGTTGCTTATGCTTTCCTTGGCAAAAACACATTATTTCTCACAAATTCTCTCAAAAAGAGCCATAATGCATTTTTTTGGGATATAACACACAACTTAAAAGGCTATAAGTGTTTTGATATTCAGGCTAACAAATGTCTTATTTCATGGCATGTTACATACTCTAAAACTATTTTCCTTACAATCTAACCCCACATACCTCACAACTGCTCCTTCCCCTCATCACACTTCATCTATACCTTCTCTACTTATAACCATACCCAC
>NW_018186536.1:0-309 GCF_001263595.1 Phalaenopsis equestris
CTTATTTATTTACATAACTAATGCCCAAAGTTTTACATTTACTCTTGTAACACCTTGCTGGCATAAACCTATGAATGAGGAAGATGTATTCACTATTAAAAATGTACTTATGGTGATATTTTTTACATGATTTTAGAGGTATGGGGGGCATGCATGTAGATATGAATGTTAAGTTGTTAAACATGTCAGATTTGTCATTTCTTTATTTATTAGGGGGTTTTATGTTTTACATCATTTCACTTTCTTGGCTATTCTGAAATGCTTTGGTTGAATATATTATGCTTTGGTTTGCTGAAGTCGAACCTTCAC
>NW_018186537.1:0-309 GCF_001263595.1 Phalaenopsis equestris
TGACCAATCAGGATTGGACCGATCTGTATGAAATATTTTTTACCGAGATAAACGTCATATCAAAGACTGTAATCAAGATTGGTCATTGTCACATCAACTTGCGAGCCTTTACATGAGATCCCGAAATCATCCCTCGAAATAAGAACTTTTCACATCTGATTTATAGACAGTTCGACATACTGGATATTACAATTATCATATAATATTATTGCGGTTAGGTTGAAAAATGTACTTATAAAATTAATAAAAAAAATATTTCTTTCAAGTAATTTACATAATCTCTAATTCCGAATCATATGATGCAAGTTC
>NW_018186538.1:0-309 GCF_001263595.1 Phalaenopsis equestris
GTATACCAAAGGAGTACAAAAAAACTGAAGTGAAAACAATCCAACAACAAACAAGGCATTAAGAAGTAAGGAAAAAGCAAACTGTGAAAAAGAACCATAAACCAAAATAATAAATTCCAAATCACTACTCCCTTCATAAGTAAAACCCTTATTCTGCAACAGAAAAAGAGCGAGCAGTAATAGTAATGCAGTAAGCTGTGCTAGAGAGGTGCAAATAAAAGGTGTAGCAGTCATGTGCAAACTGATATTATGAGGGAGGAGCAGAGGAACTTCCTAATATAGTTGGCAGTAGAGACAAGAAAATAATAC
>NW_018186539.1:0-309 GCF_001263595.1 Phalaenopsis equestris
CTGTTTGGGGCAGCTGCAGCTTATCCAATAAATTGGTTTGCAACAAATACCCGAGGAAACCGCTACAGGGAAACTGCTGTGAGAAAGCTGGCTGCCTGTTTGTTTTTTACAATTTGAAAACTACTGTGTGACAACTATTTCTGGAAAAATGATCATCCTGCCCTCAGTGAAGTAGTATTGTTTGTAAGAGAATAGTTATAGTCATACATTTGATACTTAAACAGCCTCCTGTATAATTCATCTGATTGACTTGCTAACTAATATTCTATAAAAGTAATTAATATATATATATATATATATATATTTTAA
>NW_018186540.1:0-309 GCF_001263595.1 Phalaenopsis equestris
GAATTTTAAATACGTTGAAATTTTACACTGCATTTGTTTTTCTTCTAAACAAATATCTAAAATTTTAAAACTCTTGTAAAAGGAATCAAATCACTCCTTTTGTTGCCAATCAAACAACTACTTAAATGAGTCTCGCTGAACTACATAAATTTAAATATTTGTGTATGCATCTTTGATCCATTGCTATCTCTTATATCCTAAGAGATTGAGCTCATAAATCAAATGATTGACGGGTTATATGGTTGCACCATTGAGTAAGTATAATTGTGTTTTAATAATGGTATCTGTTTAATATTTTGGAAAAAAAAA
>NW_018186541.1:0-309 GCF_001263595.1 Phalaenopsis equestris
CAATGTGAAGAATGTCATGTTGTATAATGATTTAAATGAGAAGTGAACAAGGATGTCCCACCAAGATTTAACCCAAATATAGAACAAAAGATGTGGAAATTAAAAGAAAGCATTAAATGGATTGAAAGAATCACCAATGGCATGATTTGAAAGTTGTCAAAACAATGTTCAACATGAAATATAAATAATGTTAAGGAGACCATACAACTACATTAACATGAAAAACAACGCATAACGAGAGCCCCATGAATTTAACCATAAATTTGAAAATGCTACAAGCGACATTGCCATAAATATATATATATATAT
>NW_018186542.1:0-309 GCF_001263595.1 Phalaenopsis equestris
AGTTTCAATGTCCTTCGAGATACTTGTCTCAATAATTAAGCATTTCTATATGTATCAAAAAAAGGAAACTTCGCGGTTTGGGGCCGCGACGCTTAAAAAGCGCGGCCCCAAACTGAGTCTTCTTCTGCAATAGCTTCATAGCTGCTTCTTCAAACAACAATAATTACCCAAATTGGTCCTTAATGATGACATAATTAAACAATTTTTTTTTCTTGTTTGATGTGGCTTCAAGAAATTCAATTTAACAATAAACTTTCTTGATTTAGTGGAAATTTTGTACCCAAATTGTACCCTAAAGTTTTTTTTTTT
>NW_018186543.1:0-309 GCF_001263595.1 Phalaenopsis equestris
AATTTCTAATTACATTCATTTTATGGGGTAGATACGTAAAAATGAAAGCGTAAAACTTCGCGTGGGAAGAAAGCAAGTTGTTGGTGGTGGTGGGCCTTTTAATTGGGCTATTTATTGGGCTGAGCTTAAAAAATTCGATTTGGATCCGCTGAAGTCTTCGGCACTGACGAGGACAATTTGTTTACGATGATACGCCAGCGCATAAAGTCATTCTTATCCAGTAATTACACAATACAAAACGAATTAAGCTAAATTGTGATGGTTTATTTTATATGTAATTTTTTATTCTCTCAGGCTTTTTTTTTTTTT
>NW_018186544.1:0-309 GCF_001263595.1 Phalaenopsis equestris
TATATGGAAATTTATCTTGTGAAGGGTTTAAAATTGAATGTGATCAAAAGCCCTTTAGATTTATGAGGAAAATTTGAGGGATTTTATACCTTGAATCTGAATTTGATGTTTCAAATTGCCCCTTGCTTCCTTTCTTGCCCCTTTGCTTGAATTCTTCAAGAACTACCAAGAGTTCTTAGTTTTTAGGTTGGGGAGGAGAGAATTTTTTAAGAAAATAATGGAAGGAAGCAGAGAATTCTTGGAATTGGAGAAGAAATTCAACCCTTGATGTTTGGAGGCGTGAATCCTTGGAATGATGTTGGTTTAAGG
>NW_018186545.1:0-309 GCF_001263595.1 Phalaenopsis equestris
CTAAACTTGCATATTTATATTCAAATCAATAATTTTTGGGGCATTTACATATAGAATGCCAAGTTCCTACGTATTTACATATCTGTCTCCTAGACTTTCTATTTACATTCAGGGGCATTTGCAGATATACATACCACTCATTTCTTATCTATTTAAATATATCTAACACCCAATTAATTCTTTCCTATCACATCGAAAATGCAAACCACCAACTTCTAAAATGTGAAATGCAACATTTTATCCATGGAAGGTTAAATCTATGAAAAATTAAAATTTTAAGTGTTGGATATGTAAATACATAAGAATTGA
>NW_018186546.1:0-309 GCF_001263595.1 Phalaenopsis equestris
AACCATATAGTACAATATATAATTACTTAAATTATCCCTATATTTTACGACTTATCATCTACTTATTCGAAAACATATTATGTCTGTAAATATTTGAATAGTGTTTAAAAAATTCATGCTCAAATATTTTATATGTATTATCTTACTTTCTTTGTAATACTATTAGTTAATTAACTAATCTCATAAATTTTTGAGCTATCTTTTATTCAATAAAAAATTTGTATAAATTTGTTTAAAATGATAATTAAATATAATATGTTGATTTATTCTATTTAAAACTTTTAAAAATTGTATAAATATCTAAGTTAT
>NW_018186547.1:0-309 GCF_001263595.1 Phalaenopsis equestris
CTTCTCTGAAAGCGACAAAAGAAACATTCTCGACTGTATAATTGACTTAAGAGATAGAGGTCAAGCGGGTCTTCTAATGGAAAGAACCTATTCTGAACGATGGAAATGGATCCGTGGAAAAGGTAGAATCTCCATATAATGTGGTTGTTATAACTTTACCAAATCCAGACAAGGAAATCCTCCAAGGATTCTAAGCCATGATGAGGTGGATTCGTTACCTCCTAACAGGATACTTCTAGCTAATTGCATTCCTTCTAGCTAATTGCATTCCTTCATTGCTAATTGCATTCCTAACAGCTGCATCATCAA
>NW_018186548.1:0-309 GCF_001263595.1 Phalaenopsis equestris
ATCATAATATGAGGAGAAAAGATCTGACTTAAAGTAGCAAAGTTAAAATTCAAGTTAGATATCCTTTTTCATGTACGCATATATTTTGATAAAGAGATAAATTGAGGTATATCTTGAAGCAAGAAGCATATTATCAATCTTTATGGAGCATCTAAAAGAAGTAATGTTACCAAATATAAGAAAATGCTTTGGATATAAAAGGTGACTTGCTTTCTTATTAAGAAATAAAGAAAAAATAAATGAAGTTCAAGTGAAGCATAATGAGAAGGTGGTAGATAATACTAAATAATTAGATATGCCAATATCCTT
>NW_018186549.1:0-309 GCF_001263595.1 Phalaenopsis equestris
TTATTATAATTGGAAAAAAAGATAAGCAAACGATAGTTGAAGACCATGAAGAGGCATCAACAACAACCCTTTCTCTGCTATGCTCAAATGTTTCACGACATCTACTACAACTCCTCTCCCTACTATGCCTCAATGTTTGACAGACATCCCGTTGCAAGAATTTTAATTTTTATTCCAAGGTATTGTTATCATGTGCTAATGTTACAGCCACATTAATAGGAATTCTAATCATCTTCAAGAACAAACAATCCAGTCATTTTCTACACCGAGATGCTAATGGACATAATTAGACGAAGGAATTTTTAGTTG
>NW_018186550.1:0-309 GCF_001263595.1 Phalaenopsis equestris
AGAAACCATACCAAGACCTCTTGCAGCCTTCTTCTCTTCAACATGATCCCCCAATGCCTCTGAAAGCTCTAGAGCGGTCTTAAACTCCAGAAATGCCCTCTCAAGCTCATGATTCCGCAAATAATTTTTCCCTAATCTCAATTTTTTAATTAAATCTTCTTTTTTAGGGTCAACAACAACTTCTGATTCAGCTATCCTGCCAACTGGTGCATAGCTCAGCTTAGGAGCATAAGATTCTATTTTGGCTTGTCTTCTAAGTGCTGCATTGATCTGACGTAGCTGATCATTCAACCGCTTCAGCTCACCCCT
>NW_018186551.1:0-309 GCF_001263595.1 Phalaenopsis equestris
TCTCGTTAGCGTGTTCTTGATTGTTTCCAGCTATCAACTGAATGAGTCTTGTTTTTTTACATCTTAAAGTTTTCATAATTTCAATTTTTCTTATGTTCTTTATTCACAAGATAAGGTTTCTTTTTCGAACTTGAAGTTCAAGCAAGATTGAAGCATTGAAATGTAGTATTGGTTGGATATGCTAAAATGAAGACCATTTGATTCACCCTAAAATTACTGTTTTTAGTGCATATTTTGTGATCATTTTATGCATATTTTTTAGTTATATTGCACTTTAAAGAAATATATTTTATACGTTTTTTTTTTTTT
>NW_018186552.1:0-309 GCF_001263595.1 Phalaenopsis equestris
GGGAAAAAAAAAAAAAAAAAAAAAAAGAGGCCTCTTCTCCGCATCTCCTCACTGCTGCCACCCTCCATTTCGTGAAAACCGCTCGCGCGCCGCTCCCTTCGGCAGGAGGCACGCCCCCTAGGCCGGCTACGCCGCCGGAGAGCCTGACGCCGGCCTTCCAGCCGACCTCTACCTCCTTCTCCGGTCGCAGGCTCTCATTTCCGAGCACCTCGCCGGATCTCCTTTTTCGGGCCGTCCACTGGTCTCCTCCAACGCCGGTGACCAGATCCGGTAGACCTCAGTTCCTCCCTGCGCATAAATCCGACCCTC
>NW_018186553.1:0-309 GCF_001263595.1 Phalaenopsis equestris
TCTCTGTTGTCCTTTCTACCACGAAAAAGAACAAGTAGAATAAACCAAGTCTTGTTTTCCACAGGTCAATTGTGAAGAGAGAATTTCGAAAGGTGGCGAAAGTGGTCATTAATCAGGTTTCAGACAACCATTATAATCCTGATCTGAAGAAGACAGCTCTTGCCAGGCTTATTACGGTCCGTCAAAATCTCCAAGTCACAAAGTATGGCCCATAGAAGAGGAACCGACAGACACAGAAAGTGAAGATTAATTAGTTATCTTCGTTTAAGGTCTGTCACCTCCTAAGCCTTGTTTTTAATCTTTAAAAAG
>NW_018186554.1:0-309 GCF_001263595.1 Phalaenopsis equestris
AAAAGAGTGGAACCTAGAGAATAAAGCCGTGAATAAACCCAGCGATAACACCAAAAGTACCACCTCCAGAGCACGAAATTTAGCCATCGATAGCACCATAACACAGAATAAACCAAAAAGACCACAATTGATAACACCAAAGCGTGCGTTGGGAACAACGTTTAGAATAAAGCCACAAATGAAACCACAGTTAACACCACCACAGAGAAATATGAGGGGGTTAATCATGGTGATTTGGTTTTCCTCTCCAGTAATAAACTTTTGTGAGGACTTCCACCTGAAGCTATCAAATAGCCATCCTGTGAATGC
>NW_018186555.1:0-309 GCF_001263595.1 Phalaenopsis equestris
AACAAAAATATAATTTACCACAACAGAATGATCTCTAGTTTTGATTCAAAAACATGGTGAATAGAACAGATTAATAGAAATATCAATATCTTATCGCCTGCATGGAGAACAAAGCATTTAATCATTTATAACATGAGGGAAGCAAATTTAAATAATGCAAAGCAATTTGGTAAAAGAATCCGAACAAATATACGAGTCATTTGACATTAAAAATAACAAATTATCAATAACCGGTCCTATAAATTTCTCACCCAGGAGCGAAACTTAGATTTTATTAGATTTCCACAAACCTTGGGCAAGGAGCGGGCA
>NW_018186556.1:0-309 GCF_001263595.1 Phalaenopsis equestris
TTTTTTTTTTTTTTCCATGTTAACAGGGAAGAGATCCAAAGAATCAAAGCAAGTAACCCTGACATTAGCCACAGGGAAGCTTTCAGTGCCGCAGCTAAGAATGTAAGTTATAAGTTTTGTTAAGAAGTAGAAACACCAAGTATCAACAACTAGCATTAATATGCACGGCTACTTTAGAATTTCTTTTAGCATTCTGAGCCATACAAAGCTTGATTATGTCTTTCTTCTGCATTTCCTGCTGTTTTGATGCCATATCTTATTGATCAAGCGGTTGATAATGAAATATGAGCCATACTTCACAAAAAAAAA
>NW_018186557.1:0-309 GCF_001263595.1 Phalaenopsis equestris
CTCAGATTGTTCTTAATCGTGAAAGAAATTTCATTTTCTGTTCTTTGTTGCATATCTTGAATGTTGGGTATGTGGATGTTGGGTTCTTTCCACAATACTGTTTTTCACAGGAATGTTGGTTATGAGGGCAGCTTTTGAGAATGAGATTTCATTATTGAATTGGGTATGTGGATGTTGATGAAATTTTTTAGGAAGATTTACATACATACTACTCAATGCCTATGTATTTACATATCCAATACCTAAACATCAATTTTTTACATAAAAGTCTCTTATTTATGCATGAAAATGTGTATTTCACTTTTTAAA
>NW_018186558.1:0-309 GCF_001263595.1 Phalaenopsis equestris
ACAACATTTGTTAAAGCATGTGTTGTCCTTGTCAATGAACTCAAATAATCAAAAATACTTGATAAGTGAAGGCAACAGACGATTTCACCAGACAAATTTGATTCCAACATTCTCGGTGGTTTAGTGACTGTGGATATGACCAGAGCCAAACCTAGTTTATGAGAAAACTTTATAAACATGAATTTCGTAAGAGAGTTTTCCAAGCACCAGATGAATGAGTTGAAGGAGCAGGTGACTTTGGTGATCAAAGAGGATTTCAAGCAAGCCTCAAGGGAGCCACTAACTCCTAATTATCATCTAACACTCTAG
>NW_018186559.1:0-309 GCF_001263595.1 Phalaenopsis equestris
ACTCCGAAATAATCAAATTTTGCGACACCAAAAATATTTGGGAATTACAAGCAAAGTTTTATTGTAGAAAGCTCCTAATGGCAAACTCAAAAGTTTAGTCATCCGCTTACAAAGTCTTACAACACCAATAAAGAAAGAAGAATTAAAAAAAAAAAAAAAAGAACCCCCCGTACAAATGTTACTACAATATGAAATGTGCACTCTAAAATAATTGTAGTCACAGAAAGAAAGACAGATGGAGACCATCTTAGCGTGGCACCTACAAAATAAATCTCAAGTACATCCACCCTCAAAAGAACCTAATGGCAC
>NW_018186560.1:0-309 GCF_001263595.1 Phalaenopsis equestris
AAATTTTTGTGCTCATAATGTCCAAAAAATAAAATAAAATAATAAAAAAAATGTGAAATCTCTAGATATAAATGAGAATTAAATGCACATCTTCATTGCTCTTCGACCTTAAAAAAAAAAATTTCTACGTATTCATTAGTATAAATCAATCTAGTGATGTCAAATATTTTGTTCAGATATCGCACGTTCAAATTATAAATCATAACGTATTAATACACATCATCAGCTGGCGATATGGCAGCCGGTTATTAGCCGTACGAACATCCGAACGGAATATTTTTTTTTCCGTTCATGCTAAATATCGATTTA
>NW_018186561.1:0-309 GCF_001263595.1 Phalaenopsis equestris
TACTCTTACTCTCAGTCTCTGCTCTCCCCGTGTCCCTACTCTGCTTGTGTGCTTCTTTTCTTGATTCGCACATAGCCTCTTCAACATTGAACCCACTCAACTTCATCTAATCTTGATCTCACTCGTCAACATAGACAATTTCCTCCACCCTTCGCTAAACTCCTCCCTCTCACTTGATTTTTGCGTCTCTTGCTCTTTATTTTGTTTCTTTCGCTTACCCGCTCTCCCTCTCTTATAATGATGAACCAAACCCACCTTGCTTGCTTCTCATTCCACTAACTCCTCACTTTGCTTGAGCCTCCATTATCT
>NW_018186562.1:0-309 GCF_001263595.1 Phalaenopsis equestris
AACATTGATATTTATAAATTAATCACTGAGGTGATTTTTTCTTAAACTATTGAACTGATGTATTTAGGTGTATAGGTATAAGTGAAAACATTGGTCTTACTGTTGTTAAGACTGATTTTATCGATCCAAATATTCATATTTGTATTAATGGAGTTTATAAACTTCATATTATTTTGTTGATTGGCATTGTAATCAATTAAAATTATCCTTTTAGATATAAGTCCATTGTTTTGTGGATACTAATAAAAATTTTCACCATAAATTTAATTTAATTTTGAAGGCACCAAGAAAATTTCTAAAAAATCTTAT
>NW_018186563.1:0-309 GCF_001263595.1 Phalaenopsis equestris
TGAAGTTCAGCACCACCCTTATCACCGCCGATCACTATCAGTCGCCGTCAGCCACCGCCAACTCCGACCGACCGTCGTCAACCACAGCTGACTGTCATCGACACCCGTCGACCGATGTTGATCATCACTAACCGTCGCCGATCACCGTCGACCAATATCGACCGTCGTCGAGCACTACTGTCACCTTTAACCACCACAGACCATCGTCGACCACTGCTGACAGTCGTTGATCACCACCAATCACCGCCGACACCCGCTAACAACTGTTGTATGTATGTATGTATGTACGTATGTATGTATAATATATAT
>NW_018186564.1:0-309 GCF_001263595.1 Phalaenopsis equestris
TAAAAATTAGAGTTTAGGTGTTAGATATATAAATAGATTGGAATTTGGTGGTATCTATGTAAATGTCTCTAAAGTATAATAAGAAATTTTAATTAAGGTTTGATTTTTTGGTTCGTACGGATAAATGAAAATTAAAATCGAATTAATAACCAAAAAATAAGAATTAAAGTCTTCAAAATTAAAAACTGAATTGTTTTTTTTTTTTTTTAAATAAAAGGATTAACCAAATTTTATTTACGTTTGGGGTAGCTTATATGTGCGGGCGGCATTTTCAAAATGTCTGAAAACGCCGCCGTACCGTTTGGTTCG
>NW_018186565.1:0-309 GCF_001263595.1 Phalaenopsis equestris
TAAGAGTATTGTCTGCTATTATTTATGAGGAATTCTTGAAGAAAGGACAATGGGAAGAGACCATTCACCGCTGCACTTGTTCCGCACTCTAGGAAACACACTTCTCTTTAGCATAATGATGTCCCCACTAAGACGTTCCATCTCAAGAAATCAACATTAAACAGGAAAGTGTGGGTACCTAAGGTCGCCGCACTAGTACATTCTGAGAAGCCCGTGGAGCACACATGCGAGATGGATCATGAGTCTAATGTTCCAATTGTTGTTACTACTATTGTTTTAGTTTCTATTACAGAAAAATATGATGGTCAG
>NW_018186566.1:0-309 GCF_001263595.1 Phalaenopsis equestris
GTGCGAGTCTCAAAGCAATCGAACGACCTAGATGACGGTTAGATAATTGAGGCATATTACCGCCCAACAAGCAATCACATGATCAGAATTAACCGACCGACACATGATTGGAGGATATGCAATTGACGGACCACGCCTGTTGTCCCAATCGACCGAGACGCATGCAAGAGCCTTTGATTGCATAGGGCATTCAACCCGTGAAGTGCTCTCAGCTCGCGCAACACCTCGTCCAGCCTATTCCACAACGACCTTCACCAACAGGGCCGCTACCTCAAAGCCCTGGGTTGTCGGAGGAGCTGGTAACTCCTA
>NW_018186567.1:0-309 GCF_001263595.1 Phalaenopsis equestris
AGTTTTTGACGTCGTTGCAAAGTAAGAATTATAAGGAAAAAGTAAGAATAAAATCACATACATTGCGTTAACATATATAAAGAGTCGGGATCACTAAGCCGTCGGAAATTTGCACAATATTTGCTATAGATGCAAAGCTTCGGTTATGTTGTCGACTATAACAGCTTTTTGCATAATGAAGCCTTGGAATTTAATTCATTTTATTCTCTTTCTTATCCATTCCATTCAGCAACTGAATCTTTAGCATTCGAACAATTTATTTTAGAGTAGGTTTGTGATGGTGGTGTTTTAACATATGCCACAAACGAG
>NW_018186568.1:0-309 GCF_001263595.1 Phalaenopsis equestris
TATATATATATATAATATTACCAAAAAAAATATGAAAGTTCACCAATTAGACATATATATACATGAGAATTGTGTTATGTAAATCCCCTTATTAATTATTATATGAAAATATCGGAATTTAATATTAAAAAATAAATACTTTAAAAATTATATATTATCTATATATGCATAAAAGGCAATATTTTATTTTTTATTTTAGTTAAAATGTTGAAATTATTGATGTGATGTGGAATATTTAGAGGGTGTAAATATAAAGGTAAGGTTTTGGTGTTAGTTATGTAAATACATAAGAATTAGGTGGTATGTATG
>NW_018186569.1:0-309 GCF_001263595.1 Phalaenopsis equestris
TTTTTTTGAAATATTATATAGTGAAATGATGATAAAATTAAAGAGCTTAACCGATCAACATTTATCAATTCTATAATTTTTTCTAAATATTTATCACAGATGTTACCTGGTCTTACATCACACATGTCGTTATTTGTCACAAATATTACATGGTCTTAAAGCCTGAATTATACAATTAGGACAATTAGTGATTCTGGGTGGAGTCTTCTTTGATAAACTGATCTCAATGTTCTCTAATTCGAATATCTTGTTTCTTTCTTAAATTTAATTTTTAAATTAAATTTTATTTATTACTAAATAATATTTTTT
>NW_018186570.1:0-309 GCF_001263595.1 Phalaenopsis equestris
TTGAAGTGCTCTTAAGCTTCACCAGAGCTTAAGGAGAGGATTCCCACTCAACCCTTGAACTCGTTGAGGTTAGAGAAGTCTTTGAAAAATATTAAACTTAATTTTTTTAAATTAAAATATTTTTATCCTTAATTAAATCACCAAAATTAATTAAAATAAATCTAAAAAGTAAAATATATTTCAGAAATTCATTAAAATTGTTCTTAAGTATTCCCTTGACATAGTTGAACGTCCATTAATTTTACTTTACTTATTTAAATAAATTATCTTTAAGAAAAATGTAATATATATATATATATATATATATAT
>NW_018186571.1:0-309 GCF_001263595.1 Phalaenopsis equestris
CATAAGTTGAATCTAAAACATCTACTCTTCTAACCGGATCATCTGATGGTTGACGTTTAATGTGAATAACCATCTAAGACTACTCTCTCTAATATTGTCTATCACTGGAGCAAGACCAACTCTTTCACGGCTATATTCACTTCGTTTTTTATCCCTAACTGTAAAGCCACTCATCCTCCCATGCATTCTCATCTCAACAACACTTTAACTTAGTTTTATGTCCAGTAAGGGCATCCACAACTAAAACAAAACGATATGGACTTGAAGTCAATCCTGATGTAATCCAACTGAAATAGAAAAATGCTTGGT
>NW_018186572.1:0-309 GCF_001263595.1 Phalaenopsis equestris
GGCTCGTTGGATTCGTCATGTCAAGACACTCAATTTGAGTATAGACTTACTAGTGTCGACATCTATTTGATCTTCCAAATGTGTCCGAAAACCTTCTAATAGTAGTTTAATGACTTGATCTGGGTTTGATTTGACTAATTTTTATATCATTAGATCTGTTTCATTGAGCCGATCATTTTCACTTTAAGTTTACTGAAATCAATGCTCTGATGACTTTTTTATTAAGATTTGAATGTTTCTTATTCAAAATATTATCTAAATATCTCTATCATGCCTCGAGATTTGTGTCGGATAATAAAAATTTGTTGG
>NW_018186573.1:0-309 GCF_001263595.1 Phalaenopsis equestris
TGGCATTCAAAAAAACATATAAATTTGCAGTGAAAAAGCATGTGGACTTATGAGCTGATGGGGATCACTTTTGATTTTTAGTTTTTTATTTTTTATTTTTGTTTTGTTTTATTTTTATCTGTACTTTAAATAAATCATGTTTAGTATGTTATAAATTATAATATCTTTAGTTGTTTTTAAAAACACTCGAAATAACTTTTATATGTTTTGAGTGTTTTTTTTTTAAAAAAAAGTAAATTTGTATTTGAAATAAAAAAGGCATAATTACATATAAACCATCCGAAACATTCACATTTACAAATTAAACAC
>NW_018186574.1:0-309 GCF_001263595.1 Phalaenopsis equestris
TTTTTTTTATACAAAACGAAAATAAATAAAGTTACGTCACATCCTGCAGTTTTATGTTATATTTTGTCATAAAGTTTAATTCGAAAGTTCGACAACTCGACAATTTGGTAGCTAAGTAGTTCGACAATTATGTAATTCAACAACCAGGCAATTCAACAACTAGGTAGTTTGAAAATTCGACAACCGGAAATTCAACAATTGTGTAGTTCAGCAGTTGGGTAGTTCGACAATTCGACAACTGGACAATTTGACATCTGACAATTCGACAACTCGGAAAGCCTTTTTAGGTGTATACAATATCTTAATACA
>NW_018186575.1:0-309 GCF_001263595.1 Phalaenopsis equestris
CCTTTTTTCTTAAGACTAAATCTTTATTAATAATTGGTATATTTGCAAGTTCTTTATTTTTTTCTCAATGTTTTAAAGGATTCTCACATATTGTTTGAATCTCTTATGCTAATTGGAATATCTTTTCTAGTGGTTTTGGTATTTGATAGGTAGATATTTTTCTCTTTTTTATAACAATTACTCAAATATTCAGAAACGTATGGGTTCATCTCGGAGGTTAAAATTTTTGTATATTTATTTATTTTTTCTCCACCACGCTTCACAGCGTAACTTTGATGTTTATCTCCTAATTGCCTTGAAGATTTTTTT
>NW_018186576.1:0-309 GCF_001263595.1 Phalaenopsis equestris
TATATATATATAACTTTAGAGCAAAGGAAGCGTGTTATATGAAGTACTTGCTTTTACAATTAATTAGCTGGCCAAGAAAGACCAACTGATTCTAATAAATGTTGTGATATAATCTACCCACTAAAGTCATCAAATTATTCAATTCAACAACGGCCATTTAATCTAGTAACGCGAAATTGCCCCCAAATCAATAATAAGAATTTCATTTTCAGTTTTTGCTGAGGGACATTTACGTACATACCCCTCAATTCCTACGTATTTACATGTCTAACACCTAAATTACACTTACATAAGAAAAAAACCACCGTT
>NW_018186577.1:0-309 GCF_001263595.1 Phalaenopsis equestris
CTCGCACATGGCATGCCGCTTTCGTTCTTTAAAGCTTGGGAAAGCTCATTTTGCAGGAAAATATGTTACATATGAAGTTTGGACGTAGTTGTACTTTCGGAATTCAATAAAATTATATCATGTGTATTTGAATGAAAAGACACTGATAACACCATAATAACATTCCAATAACACTGCGATTTTATTTGCGTGGTCCTTCGGGCGGTGTTCCTGGCGTTATTCATAGGTGTTATGGTGGTGTTATTAGAGTTATTTTATGGGAGTTTTTACACTGTTACATCGATGTTATTTGCGTTATCCTCCGGGCGG
>NW_018186578.1:0-309 GCF_001263595.1 Phalaenopsis equestris
TCCATGTAACTTTCATGTAACATATATGCAACCTACATATATGTGAAAACAGAAACACGGAATTTATTTGTAAGTTCATGTGGGTTTCATGTAGGTTATATAGAGGTTACGTGGAGGTTACAAGTGATATAACACGAATATAATACCGATATAACACTCATTTAACCTCAATCATGTTTGCAGCATTGCGTACGTCTTACTTACACAATTTTTTTCCCCCAAGAACACCCTTCCCAAAAATAAACAATAATGCCAAAAAATTAAATTCAACCATATCAATATAATAATAATAATAATAATAATAATAAT
>NW_018186579.1:0-309 GCF_001263595.1 Phalaenopsis equestris
AGGCTTCAGCAGCTGTCTTTTGGTTTGCGAGAAAGGGAAGCGACTTTCCCCTTTGGAAGTGGCTGGTTAAATTCTTAGCTTTTTGACTTTGGGCTTTTCACATTCACAATTCCCAAAAACGTTGTTCATAACATTTTTATACTTTTAAAATTTTAGTGATGCTTGCACACGTACAAATACACATGTTCATACTCAAATACAAATTAGTTTACTATAAAATATATTGTATATGTATTATTATATACACAATGACACTAATCAATCCATAATCCATTAATTAAGCCAAATAACAGACATTGAAATTTGCAA
>NW_018186580.1:0-309 GCF_001263595.1 Phalaenopsis equestris
TGGTTGCTCTGGTTGGGGTTTGTTTGGCTGTAGTGAAGGCCCAGACAGTAGGACAACAATAGGAAAAGCAGCTGTAGGGAGGTTCTGGGTGATGGCCACAAGGAGGACAGTGGTGGGTTGATTTCCTGGGTGGCAGCATCAAACTGTAAGAGGAGGAATGTCTGAAAAGGCTGGGCTGGAGACTTGAAGACAGGTTGCTGTTTTTCTGGGGGCGGTAGCAAGCGTGGACAACGATGAGGATGAAGGGGATCAATGTAGGATTGAGTGGGAAAGGGTAGAAGGGGATAAACACCACCTTGGGAACAAGAT
>NW_018186581.1:0-309 GCF_001263595.1 Phalaenopsis equestris
TTAAATACTACCCAAATATAATAATTAAAAATCCAAATATTTAAGGTCAAAAATGCTCTTCACACTAAAAATACAATGTCCCTATCATGCATTAAATCTTGCATTGTGCATGTAATTGAGGTCCAATAGTCATGTAGCTCATAAGTCTAACAATATAATATCAAAATTAATGGGCCATTCCTTTACTTCTTGGTCATAAATATAACGTGGGAATTATCGCTCCTTTCATACGGAAAAATGCATTAATATATTTTATTTTATTTTCTATTTAAGCTTCGTGTCCACCAAATCTCGAAGGATCGAAGAAGA
>NW_018186582.1:0-309 GCF_001263595.1 Phalaenopsis equestris
TGGTAGGGACAAAAATTGGGATAGTCTTTTTTGTCAGCTTCTTCGGGCTTTCTCAGTTATGGCAATCTGAACACTGACTTTTTCATTAAATTTCTGCACATCTTTGACACAACCTCATCTTTGAAATAAAAAACTCTTCTCTTTCATTCTACAAGATTTGGACCCATTCTACCTTTTGCTCGGTATGGTCCTCCCTGGTATAACTGTTGGCTGGATTGGACATATTGTTGTATTTGTTGCTGAGTATGCTATAACGATTCCTGGGAACTTTGGTGAGATAACTCTGCCTGTATCTTTATTGGTTGCTTT
>NW_018186583.1:0-309 GCF_001263595.1 Phalaenopsis equestris
ATTGTCCTGATAAGCTGACTGGTTGTTTGTGAAAACTTATCAGAACAATTTATTTGTAGCTACTTCTGAATAAATGACAATTTTGCCTCTATTAAGTAATGTTGTCTGCAACAAAATTCTCTAGGCAATATATAATTGATACAACAGAAATAGAAAATCAATACAAAACAATTTAAAAAATAAGATACAGTTCTCACGCGTGAATATCAAAATTGATAAAATAAATATTTTGATTTTAAAACCCTGACGACGTATGTCATCAACTGCACTGTTCTCTTGAGAAGCCATCATACCCCTATCATTATCAGC
>NW_018186584.1:0-309 GCF_001263595.1 Phalaenopsis equestris
GAGTCAAACATGAACAACAAATTTTTATTCGTGTTCGGCTCGTTTATATACCGAGTGAAAAAAAGTATTTGTGTTCACCTTGTTTGCTTAGCAAATAAATAAAACACGTGTTTCTTAGCGAATCGATAATGAACTTTTCGATAACAACGAGTCATTTTGAAGCCCTACCGTGAATATTTAGGTCGAGCTTTTGAAGACTGATTTAATAATTATTTAATTTAAATAATTAAATTTCTTAGAGTTATTAGATCTCCTCATATTTGCTCAACAGTTCTAAAATTTTTAAATGGGAGTATTTTCAATGTGATA
>NW_018186585.1:0-309 GCF_001263595.1 Phalaenopsis equestris
ATTCAATTTGTTATACATGTTCTGGGGTTCGCTTTTCCTATTAGGGCAAACCCCTACAGTTATTTACATCTTAAGCAATTTGCTTAAGGAAACTTCCGATTAAGGTTGTGACTTGTCCTCAGAAAGTTTTAAATGTCATTGTCAAAGAAGGAATTTCAAAGTCATGTCCTAATGGTAGTGGATTCTTATAGATCCCAAACTATCGTCGAATTTTGTTTTTTCATTAATGGTTTAATTGAGGTTCACTCTTTGCTCCAGGTTTTGAATGTCCATCTTGATATACCAAAATAATGTGTTATTTTAAGTATA
>NW_018186586.1:0-309 GCF_001263595.1 Phalaenopsis equestris
GCTTATAAAGAGGAAAAACTAGACCTCATAAAAAATAAGGTCAACATGGGGATTTCTCTAAGGGGAACTCTTCCCGGATGAGGGGTCTTAGCTCGTTACAAATGACATCATCTAGAATGGCTGCAAGGCATGGAGGTGCGAGGTGAGCTATGCGAGATTGATGAGTGGAACTTGCAGTATCAAGGAGTTCAACATCACGACTTGATAGGGTGAAGTGTTCCCTCTTGAGGAGAGGGGCCGATACAAGTTCCTCCAAGCAGTGTGTTTCCTGTAGGTCGCTGAGTTAGTGGTAAACGAACTCCATCCAAT
>NW_018186587.1:0-309 GCF_001263595.1 Phalaenopsis equestris
CACCACACTACTTCCACCCCTACTTCCTCCACGACCTCGCCGTTCAACCTATATACATCCAACCAAACACAACCCCTACCTACCCAAACAGCCACTCACCCGCTGACATCGTCACCAACTCTTCTTACATCCCTAACCGCTGATTCGTCTATTATTTTATTTTCTTTCTGTTTGAGTCGTGTTGTAACTTTATTTCAATATTAATAAAAGTTTATATTTTTTTAGGTCCACTGTTCTTTCTCCTAGTTCCGGTATCAAATACACCCACTCATGCGCGTCTTCTCCCTCGAAAATCGACATCTTCAACTT
>NW_018186588.1:0-309 GCF_001263595.1 Phalaenopsis equestris
CCCGCCTCTCCTTCACGCGGTCCCGCTAAGGCTCCTCACGCGGTCCCGCCTGATCTCTCCCTCACGCAGTCTCTCACACGGATTGGATTGCCTTTTTTGGCAATTCAACACCTCTTATAAATAGCACAAGAAAGGGCCTGTAATTTATCTGATATCAATCTCTCACCATCTCCTCGGTAGAAGCGTGCAAGGGAAAAGAGAAGAGAGAGGAAGAGAGTTTTTCTTGTAAACGTCGAGACACTCGAAGATGTGATTCCTCGAAATAATAAAATCCTCTGCAGGTTCGTGGACTTAGGCAATTTGCCGAAC
>NW_018186589.1:0-309 GCF_001263595.1 Phalaenopsis equestris
GGCCTCCTGTAACGCGGTTGTAACCCCATTTGTAATCCAGGTGTACCCTTCCCATTGTACCGCGCGTATAACGTAATTGTAACTTCCATATAATCTCGTCATAGTGGAAGGAGAGTTATACCATTCGTGTAACTTGATTATAACTGCGATGTAACAGACTATGATGTTGTCGCCGCGGAACAGCGCTTTTAAACCACATGGAATAGAGATTATACCCTTCGTGTAACTTCCATGTAACGAACGATTAAGCCCGTCGAATTGGAACTGCCCGTGCACCCTGAGTGTAACTGCGATGTACATGATTTAAAA
>NW_018186590.1:0-309 GCF_001263595.1 Phalaenopsis equestris
AGATCCTCAAGAACTTGAACTCGAATTCAACTTCAGCACTGTTCCGGGCAACCACAGATTATTTTTTGTTTTTCCACATGATAAGATTTATCCATACAAATACAAATGAGCAATACCCCGAAGTAAAACACCGATCAAGAACTGACCCGACCCATTCAGCATTTATATAAACAACAATAGACCGAGAGATGTGATGAGAGAAAAATAAAATTAAGCCCGGTGTATCTTTTAAATAGTGGAGAATTCGGCGGACAGCTTGGAGATGGTGCTTATAAGGTTCATGCATGAATTAACTCACTATACCAACTG
>NW_018186591.1:0-309 GCF_001263595.1 Phalaenopsis equestris
TACATTTAGTTTTTTAATTTTCTTACATCATTGAGAGACCATAACAAACATGTGTAAAATGATTAAATGGTTCATATGTTTTTCATGATAGTGTCCTATCTTGAACTCAATATTTGATTTGGTTTATATTTTTGAAAACAAAACTATGAATAACTTTTTTGCCCTTTTGATGTGCTATTTATTTTTTTCCACTTTCATCTCTTAGAAAGCAGCGTCTCATTAAGAGATTCTCCAACTAAATGTTATTAAAAGGTAGGTAAAAAGAAATAAGAATCCTATGGCTAAGAGGGGATTGAAATATTCTTTTTT
>NW_018186592.1:0-309 GCF_001263595.1 Phalaenopsis equestris
CATTGCTTCTTAACTCAAAGTTCTCTTTTCCGGTGATTGAGAATGAGATTGCCGTCCCTCTCGTGCGCTACGTTAGGAATCCAGTCTTTTACGGAATGAGCCATTATTCCATGCATACAAGGGGGAAAAAATTTGCTCAAGTAAGACTACGCAGCCATGCGTGGATCCCCAAGGCCATGTAATTTGCGGCGGCCCTGTAATAATAAATTGAATTAATGTCGCCACGAGCGTTTGTAATCCAATCAACTCCTATATAACCTGCCTATAAATCATCCTACGGTCAGCATGCATTAATGTTGATTGTAACAT
>NW_018186593.1:0-309 GCF_001263595.1 Phalaenopsis equestris
AGCTAATTTTTGCCTTTAGAGATGGCTTAAATCTCGTACTAAACAAAGAAAGGGCAGCTCAGAGTGGCATCGTAGACTTTGACTTTGACTTCGGTCAGGTCAACATGGACTATGAGGGTCCTCTGATGAACATAGTCAGTCGCTAAGAGAAATAAGGATAACTGTCATTGCTAAAGATCAGTACCAAAGAATTCTCCTCGCTGAAGAGGAGGAAAGTGATAACATAACAAAATCCAATGGAAGGGACTAGTTGTTTGCCTTCCATGATAACCACACCGATGGAGAATATAATCGGTGCTAATGAAGACA
>NW_018186594.1:0-309 GCF_001263595.1 Phalaenopsis equestris
TTTAAATACTCTAATTAATTAAAATACTTACATACTAGTATCATACATCCACTAAAATATAAATAAAATTAAAATTGAAGAAATTTTTAATGAATTGACTACTTTTGAAAAAGAATTAGATGAATTAAATGTCAAAGCATGTAATACTTTACAATATGCACCTCTTTAGTATGATTATATGAACATTTTCTTGTTATGTACCATAAATGATATTTTGGATAAATTAATTATAACTTTGTCGGCAGTATTTTTGGTTGGAGGAGTTGTCTGTTAAAAGCTGTCGGTCACCGGAATTGAAATCACGTCGCC
>NW_018186595.1:0-309 GCF_001263595.1 Phalaenopsis equestris
TTTTAAAAAACACTCATTTAGCGTGACTTGATCCGAATCCAGCCCCAAAAAGCCACAAAGCGACTTTTTGTCAAAAGCGAATCTCACTAAAAGTGATTTTTCACATTTTTTGCTCCGGTAAATTTGTAAAATTACATTTAGTCGCTTTAGGTTGTCTTATCAATGTGTTTCAAGAAAGTGTGATAGATTTCTCTGTCGATAAGGAAATATTGGTGATGAAATTAGGAAATAATGTAAACCAGTTTCAATCAGATGGGAGTTTAGTTTAATTTTGTTTTGGTTTGAGTTTTTTTATTAGTTTCGTGTTAT
>NW_018186596.1:0-309 GCF_001263595.1 Phalaenopsis equestris
AGGAATGTTCATCTCAAGGCACTCATACTAAATCATCATCCAATGTAGGGGTCGAAATCAAGTATAGGGCTTAATCAAATCAAGTTTAAGATAATCAAATCTTCATGATTACAATTTGGAATTAAAGCACGAAGAGTAAGAGGGATAAAAAACTGAGATTTTAACGTATAGATATAATGATATAGATTCTGAATGGTGTCAGTTACAAAAACATATCATTAACATTGAAGATCAAGCCATAAGAAGTCCACTGATGAAGACAGATTATCAATTGAGGGTCTGTTTGCGGCAGCTTAGCTGCTGCGGATA
>NW_018186597.1:0-309 GCF_001263595.1 Phalaenopsis equestris
CTAAGTTGCCTCCATTGTGACTCAAGGGAATGATTTAGTGAGTCAAAAATATAGGTGGATTCACAAATCCTAAGCTCTCAAGCCTGATCCTCTGCAAGTAAAATACAAATTTGATAAGGTTCAAAGATTTAAGGTAAAGAGCTAAAAGGAAGACAAAGAGAATGCAAAGGCATGTTTACAACAATCTTAGAGAGACAACTAAAAGCATCTGAGTCAGTCTAAATTTTAAGAACATTAGAGCAGCATCACAACAAAAAATAGAAGAAGCATTGATACGATCCAACGTCAAAATCAACACGATTCTGCACA
>NW_018186598.1:0-309 GCF_001263595.1 Phalaenopsis equestris
GCTCGTGTTCGGCTCGTTTACACCCCTAATTTTATGCATCGGTTACGATATCGAAGTATTGTAAATGTAAATATGAAGGTTTAGATATTAGATATGCAAATACATGAGAATTGCAAGGTATGTATGTAAATTTCCCTCAATTTAAAGTTCCAAAAATATCTTTGCAACGTTCAAATTTTTTTTTAATATTTAATTTTCTGGAATCTTATAACTACTTTTATCTTCCCGCATCTGATTTACATTCAAATCAGATGAGGGCATTTACATGTATGATGATTTAGGGTCTATTTGAGGCAGCTGCAGCTTATT
>NW_018186599.1:0-309 GCF_001263595.1 Phalaenopsis equestris
TACGAAAATATGATCTACGTGGTTCAAAGCTAGTGTAGCTCCCGACTTCGACCCTAGTGGCATATGGACGTCGTCATAAATCACCGCTATGGCCTACGTGACCAACTAAGGTCTATGTAGTTCACAACTTGTACAGTTCCTGACTCCAGCCTCTGCGGTCTATGAACATCGTTGCAACTCATCACTATAACTCATGTGACCAACTGCAGCCTACATGGCTTAATGCTTATGCAGCTTCCTACTACGGTGTCTAGGCCAACCAATGCTCTTGAAGCAACCATCTACAACCCACATGACTAACTATAACAT
>NW_018186600.1:0-309 GCF_001263595.1 Phalaenopsis equestris
TGAACATGCATATGATATGCTTGAAGGGTGTGTGCAAACCCTAATAATTTTGTTGCTCATAGGAATTCTTTGAGAATCCAAATAGTTATCAAAAAGATAAAACAATAGACATTTTTAATTGGACTAAAGGAATCTTTACCTAAATTATTTGGGAATGGCATATTAATTTTATATCATGAATTTATCTAAATTATTTCTTGTAGTTATAAGAAGCGTTTATTATTGATAGTGAGATGATGTATATAACACCATCTCATAAGCATAATATGATAAGGTAATTCTTTTGTAATCTATAAGCATATTTAGTCC
>NW_018186601.1:0-309 GCF_001263595.1 Phalaenopsis equestris
AATCATCAACTTTTAGTAGATTTTTACAATTGGGTCAGGCCTCATTGTTTTTTTTCTCTTTACGGAGTCTTCACATAAAAACTTATGTCGTCACTACTGGTTGTTTTCCTTCATTTGAGTGTGTGTTAAAATCAAGTGCATTGCAAATATGATAATTCATTAATCTACTGTCGCGAATTTCCTAACACGCATCATTGATTATAAATGGTCTTGTTCAGCAAAAGTTGTCTCGATTGCTATCTTGTGCTTCCTCCCAATATATGTATATTTTATCATTTGATTTATAGCTATACATTAATCATTTTATTT
>NW_018186602.1:0-309 GCF_001263595.1 Phalaenopsis equestris
TGCCTCCCGAATTCGCGATAAAAGGAGCCCGCCCTCTCTTTTTGTGATAGCAACAATACCCCGCACCCTCTCTATTCGCGAAAAGTAGCGCCCAACCTCCCATTTTGGCGAAACGCACAAGAAGAAAGGGAAGACCGTGTGTTAGCGGTAGAGGCCGATAAAAGATCCCACCTCCGCCTACTCCCGATTGCGAACGACGCCTTCCCACTCCCGCTCGATCCCGATCCCACTTCCGCCTCCCCGTTTTGATCGTGAAAGGTCTCGACCGCGACATTACGGTTTCGCAAACCGTTCCCGCCTTTCTCTGAC
>NW_018186603.1:0-309 GCF_001263595.1 Phalaenopsis equestris
CTAATCCTATTTAACCTAAACACACACACGCCACAACTTAAGCCCCGCGGTTTGGTTGCCTGCCCTCCACGCCATGTTGAGGTGAATCTCTGTTCGCTCTGCACGAAGCTTCTTCTCCCTTTGTGTCCGAAGCGTTCGTTCCCTTTGAGCCTCGCGACTGTATATCGATTCACTTCGTAGCTTCCCTTTGCGGTATGTTTGCAGTTACCCGAGCCTTCTGCGCCTGTTTCCTTTAGTAAGCTAGGCCCTGCGATGCCCTATCATCTATCGATGATACGACTACACTACCTCTCGTTCTTCTTTTTTTTT
>NW_018186604.1:0-309 GCF_001263595.1 Phalaenopsis equestris
AAAAAAAAAAACTGCAAAAATGGATAGGCCTCCAAAATGTTTCTCATTTTTAATATATTTTAAATTCTTGTTGAATTTGGGTGCTATAAATACTAAAAAAAAGAAAAAAAATAGAATTTCACATTATAAAATAAAAATCTCCTAAAATAGGTGGCAACTAATTTAATAAAATAACTAAATAATAACATAATTATCTTTAATCTTGGTGGTGGACAAAATTATCAAATAAATATTTTTAAAACATTGGGTGAACAAAAGGAAGAGAGTGCAAACTCATAAAATTATTTAAATTACATAGGAAAAAAAAAA
>NW_018186605.1:0-309 GCF_001263595.1 Phalaenopsis equestris
CATTTTTTAGCATAGATACTAAGTTATTCAATTTCCTTGCTCCTTGATGGCAATAAATGTGATAAGAACATAGAAATTATAAATCAAACAAATCATCAACACATGAATTATTGACGATACTCCCTATTAGTTGTTTTTCACGCTCGGTTCTGGCATCTTTGGCGCCATCCACTGTAATCGATTAGTAGTTGAATGATCCCAAGATGATTCACCCATTACCCCTTGCAAAGCTTGTCGTTGTCGAGTGACGAATCATCTTAAGGGCCAAAAATGATTGTCGTATACCCATCACAAAGCTTGTCGTTGTCG
>NW_018186606.1:0-309 GCF_001263595.1 Phalaenopsis equestris
ACCCTTAACATTCTACGGCTATGTGAATAGGATTGTCAAAATGATTCTTTATTCACGATCAGTCAGTCTTCGATTTGTTAAGCGAACAAGCCGACACGAACACATTTTTTGTGTTCAAAATATAAACGCCCCGAATATGAATAGTAGTATTTTTTAATGAGTCCGACATACCTGAGTTTGCTCGTATTCGATTTATTTACACCCCTAATTGCCTCTCAAAATCAATGGAAGTTATCCCCCCCCACCCTTCTAATCCCTAGTGGCCAACTTTCGTTACCACTAACATTCATGCTTTACCCTCTAAAAATA
>NW_018186607.1:0-309 GCF_001263595.1 Phalaenopsis equestris
GTGTCACATGTGAAATCCCAATGAAGGCATCCAAGTTTCTCTTTTTTGTTCGGAGCTGCAATTTTTGTAGGAACTTCTGGATGGCTTTTTTTGGTTATCTGCATATGTGACGCACAGAAACTTGGTATTACTTGGGCTAAATGCAACAAAAAAAACCTTTTTTGATAAGGTATGTTGTCATCTTACAGTGACAGATTCGTTGGTTAGTATACTGAGATCTCTAAGACCTCACGTCTGCACAATACTGTAATTAAGTACTTCTTTTATCAATATATACTTATGTTATGACTAATGGATTATCTTTTAAAA
>NW_018186608.1:0-309 GCF_001263595.1 Phalaenopsis equestris
CCTGCCGCCGACACTATCGGTCGTTGTCCATTCCTGACAACAAATTTATCTGCGTGCCAATATTGTAACTTGAGAGACCTTTTAACCTCTTTCGGTCAATGGAAGAAGTGGTTGCAACTGTAATCATCATTTTTTAGTGGAACTCTTCAACTGGGTCAGACCTCGTGATTTTTCTCTTTACGGGTTTTCCACTTAGAAATTTCAAATGTCTCTACTGATTGTTTTTTCTCAGGTGTGTTGAATTTTCTTACCACGCTAAGACGATAATATTTTACTGTACTGCAGCAAATGTTCTAACACACACACACA
>NW_018186609.1:0-309 GCF_001263595.1 Phalaenopsis equestris
TTTCAGTTTCCAGTGCATCTTGAGCAGTCATAGGGCTGTAGAAAAACAATTTACAGGCGCCTTTGGTGTCTCTAAAATCCCCCGAAAGCCAGCTTCTGCTACACTATAACTCCCATCTATGCTTGCTTTGATCCATGGATTAGAAGGCTTTGTCCAATAAACTTTGGAGACTTTATAGGTTTGGTGTAGAGAGCAGCTAATGGTGTAGCAGCTTTCTAGAAATCGCTTATGTTTAATTAGTTTTGCAATAAAAGTTTTACAGTGTGTCACTGTTAAAGCACTGTGGGAGAATAGTCTTCAAATTTGGAT
>NW_018186610.1:0-309 GCF_001263595.1 Phalaenopsis equestris
CACGTAAATTTGTATGTGATGTCTGATCTGAATCACTAAAATACATCTTTTTGTTGTTTTCCTTATTAGAGTGGGGTACTCTAAAATTTTTTACGGTTCTAATTACGTGCGGACACACGTGTGTGCGGTGCACGCACGCAAAAAATTTTTCGAGATAATTTGCTTCCCCCTATCATTCATCATATTTTAACATTTTATTATTTTGATAATATCATAATATGTAGCGATCCTGAATTTGTTAGGTTTGTCTGAGCAATTGATTGTTTCAATTCAGTATGGAAAATTTACATAGATATCACACAATTCTTA
>NW_018186611.1:0-309 GCF_001263595.1 Phalaenopsis equestris
TTTTTTTCCTTATTCATTTATTAACTGTGAAAAAATTATAATACGATTCAGGTTATAAATGCAAATATAAATTACTCATACGCACGTTGAAGACATTTTAAAATCTCACGGCCATTAAATGTATATAAATCTGCGCACCTCCATCGGTAAATTAGATTCATATTGGGTTTGTTTGCAAAAACTCAATGAAGTTCCGCAATACAGTTATCTGTGCCTGACATGTCCATAACATTAATGCTTGCAAAACTGTTGAGGCATCGCTGCATCATTTAATAGCTATGTTCACTATAATTAGTGAAACCCCAAGCT
>NW_018186612.1:0-309 GCF_001263595.1 Phalaenopsis equestris
TTTTGCCCACGAGCATGGGTCCAAAAGACAGTGCAAAGCTGATGGTCGCTCAAAGAGAGGCAACACCGCCAGCAAAAGAAAAACCCATTTGGGAAGGAATTGAGGAAATTGGTAACAACAAAGTGGAGTACATCATGTTAGCCTATCTTTAGAAGTTGCTCGCCAAACTAAGCATCTACGAAATAGATCTTCTCAATGGAGATGAGGGAAGCTTTAGTTTGGGCCATACTTGAGGAAGATATTTGCTTAGCTCAATTGGTCGATAACTCTTTGGATGAGGTTTGCTCGTTAAAGGAATAGTATGGTATT
>NW_018186613.1:0-309 GCF_001263595.1 Phalaenopsis equestris
GGCCTTTATGTTGAAAAAGTATTCAAGTTGGTATAATCTATATATTTTTGTATATTTTTATTTATTTGTCAAAGCCATCTGGCTTAATGAAAAACTATTTTATTTAGATTGTGTTGTGCTCACTTGTATAAGATAATACTTAAGTTTTAAGCAACTTCAATTTGAAAAAGTGACATTTATCAGTAAACCTCAAATTTAGCAGACTTTTAGCCAGAGAGTTGGTTAGCTTGGATGTAGGCTTGGTTGACTAAACCACATAGAAATATTGTGTTTGTATTTATTTTACTTGCACTTATGATATCTTATTAT
>NW_018186614.1:0-309 GCF_001263595.1 Phalaenopsis equestris
ACAAGGATGTGATCATCAGTGGTGAATTGCAAGTTGGCATAAAACTCTTGAATAATAGACACAATAGCTGCTCCAGTGAAGTAGAAAAACCTCTCCTAATTTTTGGCACAATCAACCTCTCGATCTCAACACCTGAGTTAGCAAATGCTCGTTCCTGGACCAATTTCCTTGATCCCATTTGAGTGTTCTAACAGTGTTGGGCCTTGTAGTTGACAAATCTCCTCATGTTAAAATCTCCCATAGGCTTTCCTATTTTTACTTGTGGAGCCCTTAAAATTTCTATGAAAATCCAAGTAAAATCTAAATAAA
>NW_018186615.1:0-309 GCF_001263595.1 Phalaenopsis equestris
GCTCCATTTACACCCATGTGTAGGGACAGACATCCAAGCATTAAAATACGTCTACACCTTGTAGCGGAAAGCTTATAAATCAGCCATAAAGTCTATTTGTAGAAGTGGCTGTCAAGGTCTATAATGCAATTTTGCTGTTAATGGTGCAGAGCCAGACAACACTGCGCAGGAAGAAGATATCTATCCTGTAGTGGAATGCTTATACACGGCTAAGAAATTATTAGCCATGACATGCTTATTGACCATTTTTGCTTCTTTATCTGCTGTTAATGTCTTCTATTATTTGCTAATCCCTCTCTCTCTCTCTCT
>NW_018186616.1:0-309 GCF_001263595.1 Phalaenopsis equestris
TTAAACCTTTTCTTCCCTGTTCTCTCGCATTTGTCTTCTTCCTCAGTTTGCAAGATTTCATGGTATCAGAGCTTCTCAAGGCTTAGCAGTCATGGACGATTTCGTATCTTCTCGAACTCACGAAGGCTTGGCCTCCTTGCGTATTGCCGAAAATCCTATCCCGCCTTCTTTGAAGTTTCTCATGATGAATCTCAAGTCAATGGTGAAAAATGCCGTAACCTCTGATAATTAACGACTCTGGCGTTCGCAAATCATTAAGATAACTAAAGCCAATGGATTTTTGGGCTTTCTTGATGGTACCTTGCAACC
>NW_018186617.1:0-309 GCF_001263595.1 Phalaenopsis equestris
TTTATACAAATAGAGAGGCATCGTGTACTCTATAAATTAATCATCAATAAAATTTCACACACTCCCATATATTTTTAGCTACTAATCTCTTTATGGGTGATAATATGTATGTTTTATCTCTTCAATTAAAATCTATTTGGCATAGTTTACCGTTTGCTTTATGTTTCAGATTGCTACCACAATTACATTTGGTGGCCTACTTTTGTGTTAGTTTTTAGAAATTTTTATGGTAAGAAACAGTTTTTTCAACTTGATATGTTAAAGCGTGGGGAATGTAAGAAAGTTGTTGTTTAACAATTTATATATATA
>NW_018186618.1:0-309 GCF_001263595.1 Phalaenopsis equestris
ATATTTTAGAGGTTGAGGATGCTACATCTGATACCAAGTTGCTTTAGGAGCCCTCCCTATCGCAACCATTCAAACAAAATTCCAGGTTCAGTGCAAGGTCGTTCAATTCTTTTAAATTCCCTCTATTTTTCACCTTCCTTCCGAGAAATTTTCCACCTCTATGAAATTTCAGAGTTGGTGCAATTTCATTCAATTCCTTGAAATTCCCTATATTTTCTACCTTTCTTCCGAGAAATTTTCCGCCTTCATGAAATTCCAGGATCCGTGTAAGGTTGTTCGATTTTAAATTCCCTATATTTTCCACCTTCC
>NW_018186619.1:0-309 GCF_001263595.1 Phalaenopsis equestris
TTTTTTTTAATTTTAGCTTTTTCAATTTTTATTGAGAATAAGCTCCGACCGGCCAACTAATTTGGTTTTTGTTAAAATTTTGGTTTTAAAAGTAAACTAATTAATTGATCGGTGCAAGATTACATATAATTAATTGGATATAGACTAATAACACATTTATAAAATTTACTAATTTAATCAAGCTTATTTGGGATAAAATAATTGGTCATTACTTAATGATTGTAATGATCAATTAGTCGTAAGATAAATTCATAATTAATTACTTAAGCTAATTAAAAAATGATTAGATTAAGTGAATAATATTATTAT
>NW_018186620.1:0-309 GCF_001263595.1 Phalaenopsis equestris
CGCGACACCGAGGCGGGGCAAAAGCTCCCGTGAGGGAAAAGGCCGACCAACCTATCCGCACAAACGCCATCCACATCGCAGGATATGTGCTCAAAGTATTTGGAGGATGCAAACCACCTGGGATGATAAACCGGAAGAGGCAACAAACAGAGAAACTCTGCTTCACAACCTTTGCCCCTAAACCTAATAGCCACCCACTCTTTTACTTCACTAATGAGGATCTGCCATCGAAGGGAAATCTCTATAATGATGTTATTGCGATAACATTTATAATAAATAATTATCAAGTAAGTATCATTCTCATCAATT
>NW_018186621.1:0-309 GCF_001263595.1 Phalaenopsis equestris
AAATCACAGAAAATTCAAAAATTATGAAAAATTGCCCATATGACTTTCTGGTCTAGGGCTAGCTTAACCAGAAGATATGATGATTTGATTTCTTAATGCTTTTCTTGATCTAAAACTTTCTTTTGGCCACAATACTTTCTTTTGCAAAGTTGTCAGAGATTCTTCATAGCAACTTTCCCAGAACTGTTTCAGAGTTCTTTAGACATAATCTAAAGTCCTAATGGGTTTGCCCGTAAGATGTTGGCACTATTTTTGGTATCATCTGGTGTAGTTTTTCACTATTGTGAAGGTGTAGAGCTAATTTATTTG
>NW_018186622.1:0-309 GCF_001263595.1 Phalaenopsis equestris
ATTATGACCACAAAATGATAATCTTTATCATATCACTCAATTCTTATGTGTCTACAAATTTAATGTGATTTGTCTTCTTTGGATAAAGAATTTAACTGAATATTTTTTTCTTTAGAAAATTAGCAAAATTTTAATTATAAACACACGTCCACCACATATGCAAAGTCTTAAAGACATGATTTTTAGTTGAAAGTCTAAGCTTTCAACCAGGGGGAAAATCAGTTTCTTTTTTTAGAGGGTGCTGACTTTTTTTCACTTATTATGATTCGTAAGAAAATGAAGTAGTTCCAAATAATTTCCTTGATTAAT
>NW_018186623.1:0-309 GCF_001263595.1 Phalaenopsis equestris
GCAAAGCAAAAACCTGCATCAAAGAGCAATATTTTACTCTAAAAAGAAATACAAAATGTCGACCCAAGGGAATTTTGAGGACTTGTCGAGATTGCTCTACAAGTATGATCAGTGCTAATTTTGAAAGGAAATGAAGCAGATCTAGAAAAGCACTCCATCAATGGAGTTCCACGAAGAATAATTTCAGTTACATTACGAAGGATGGACGATAATAAGGTACTACATGGATATCAGCTTGACTTAGACTTAGAAGGCCTACGTCCACTCAAGTTGTGAGATAGTTGTACCTCTAAGTATAAGTAAGGAGAT
>NW_018186624.1:0-309 GCF_001263595.1 Phalaenopsis equestris
GTTCTTGTGTGAAGCATGCTAATGGCCTCAGCGATTTCCTATATTGTCGCCCTCGTCGGTGATAACCTTGTCAAACCTTCATATGCTACAGTAGTTCACAAATGTAGCTCTCATTTCTACCTCGCAGATAGTCTGATATTCCCGCATTTGTATCATGATTCTGTTGTAGAACATAGAGATTGCAATCTCATCAAGAAAGTACAGAAAAAGGCAGGCAAACCAGCGATATTCTTCTCGGATGCTGAAATTTCAACTTGTGCGAGAAATACAAATAACTAGTTGGAAAGTTCCAATTAGGTTGCCCAAAGA
>NW_018186625.1:0-309 GCF_001263595.1 Phalaenopsis equestris
AAGTCTAACATGTTAAAAGTCATGAAGAATGTTGAGAAATGATCAATTTGAAATATACAGTGTGGGCAGCTAGGTTGACATATCATTTATATGAGCGTGAAATGTTATGTTTGGCAAGTGGCTTTGCTTTGCTGATTTCATTGAAAAAAATATAGGTCAACTAGGTTCACCTTCATTGTATGTATTTATCAAGTTAGAAAGGTTCAAGAGAAGACACTTCTTCTTTGGAATCTAGGAAGTATACATATTTCATTAAGGAATGACATATCTCACCCAAAAATATTGTCTGCAAATCACCAAGCTAGCCAA
>NW_018186626.1:0-309 GCF_001263595.1 Phalaenopsis equestris
TTTTTTTTATGAAGATCGAGACAGTCAAAGAAAAGGGGAACGAAGGGAGCTTAAACCTCTAGGATTTTTGTGTTAGGGCTAATAGTCAAATAGGATTCACTCAGCTATCGTAGGAGAATTAATCGGGCAAGGGGGGTCATGTCGTATAAGTCACCTCTAGGAAAACAATCGATCCATTGCATAGGTGCACCACCACGCCGGCTTACTCTGACAGACACACCCTATGTGGGTAATCAAACCCACACACCTACAACCTAAGGCCGGCTAGGAAGTAAAATACGAAGGAGAAAAAGGGTTATACCATTGCAT
>NW_018186627.1:0-309 GCF_001263595.1 Phalaenopsis equestris
TTTAAATCAAATTATTATCAATAGAAACATCAACAATAACTTAAAAGACATCTTAAAACACCACATGATATATCATCAAACAGACAACAACTTAAGGAAAAAATCTTAAAAATATTTCGTCCGGACGTCCGCACATCCGAACGGCAAACCACCGGCTGCAACGTCGCCCACCGATGATGAATGCGACGACGTGGCCGCCGGTGGTTGGCTATCCGGACGTGCGGTGTCCGGATGGAATATTTTCTCCAAATTAAGAGCATCTATTTTTATTTAGATTTTAATAGATTGAGGGGAGCATATGTGAACTAA
>NW_018186628.1:0-309 GCF_001263595.1 Phalaenopsis equestris
CAGACATTTCATTAAAGAAAATATTGAGTCTAGGGAAATTTGTGTCTTTTGTCCCCTTCAATAGTCAACTAGCAGATATCCTTACCAAGAATCTTTCTCTACCTTTGTTGACTTCAAATCTAAGTTGAACGACAATTAAAGTCATGGTCGTTATTTTTTTATTTATTGCCTATTAGTTTATTATTTATTGTCTTTTTTATTTTTTCTTTTTATTTTTTTCCTATTTATTTTATTATATTTTATTTCTTTCTTTTGTTGTGCTTATTATAATTGGGTTTAAATTCTCATTCTTCTATCAATAAAATTTTA
>NW_018186629.1:0-309 GCF_001263595.1 Phalaenopsis equestris
TTAACCTTCCAACATAGACCATAAACTTGTTCTGTTGCAGCATATAGGACTGATCGTAGAATAGGACAAATTGATGCAGGTGTAAAAAGGCCTAAGATTGTTAATATAACTACAATAATACAATGAATGAAGACAGGATAAGAAAACAAGGATTTGCAAATCAATAATCACTGATTTCATACAAGCTCATTTTCTTTATCTGAAAACCCTCAGCAATCCAACCAAATAACAAAAAGCACTTGAAGTGGCATTTTATACACAACGTTTTCCTTTTTAATGCATTGGTGGTGGTATTCATAGGTGAAATGA
>NW_018186630.1:0-309 GCF_001263595.1 Phalaenopsis equestris
CTCACCACTACAGCTTCTACGTGGCTCTCAACTCATACAGCTCCCAACTCTGGCTTTTGTGGCCTACGAATGTTATTGTAGCTCCCAACTCTGGTCTATATGGATTATGAACGTTACTGCAACCCACCACCACGGCCCATGTGACCAACTACAAACTACGTGTCTCACAGCTCATGTAGCTCCCAACTCCAGCCTCTGTGGCTTACAAACATTATTGCAACTTTCAACTCTGACTTCAGTGGCCTATGAATGTTATTATAGCTCACTATTAAGTTCTATGTGACCAACTACGACGTACGTGCCTCACAA
>NW_018186631.1:0-309 GCF_001263595.1 Phalaenopsis equestris
TGCTACAACCTCTAGCATTCCTAGAGAAGGTATGGAAGGAGGTGACAATGGATTTCATTGAAGGCTTACCTCAGTCAGAAGGATTTACAATCATCTTAATGGTGGCGAATAGGTTGAGCAAATATACGCACTTCATACCTCTATCATTTGGTCAATTTTATGGTTAAAAAATTGAAATTGGGAGTGTTTGTAATGATTTTCAAAATTTTTGAGACTTTTTGGAATTTTTGGTTCAGAATGGGCATTTTGGTAATTTTTGATAATTTTGGGGGTATTTGGGAATTTGGTGATTTTGGTGAATTTTGGTCA
>NW_018186632.1:0-309 GCF_001263595.1 Phalaenopsis equestris
ACTTCCTCTCTGGGGCGAGCAAGTCCAAATGGATTTGAATCCTTGCTATTAACTATTAAAGTAAATTCACCATGGCCATCCATATTGTCGTTGGCCAACGACACTGCCCGAGACTGCAAAACAAGCCTAGGTCGCCCACCAACAATACCATTAACTTCCTCCTTCCTCCCTTAGCTATCTGAATTTGTTCTAGAAACATCATCCCTCTTTCTCCCCCACGTACCTGGATCCGCCGGAAGGTCACACTCGGTAGGGCGCGGGGCAGCTAAAGAACGTGGGAGAACTAACGAAGATAAAATTAGGGATACA
>NW_018186633.1:0-309 GCF_001263595.1 Phalaenopsis equestris
TTTTTTCCTTGAAGCCTTAGAAATTAATGAAGAACAAAACCAATAATAAAGATTACCCCAAATGGTAAATTTAACTAATTGAAACCGACCAGCAGCTGACAAAAATTTCATCTTCCAACAAGTCAACCAAGAATAAATTTTATCTAAAGGAAAATAACAATTATTAATAACAAGTATAGATGGCTTAATAATAACACCTAAATAAGTCCAAGGCAAATCTTTAAAAGCGAAGTCACAAAAATTATAAATTTGTTGTTGAAGAGTACTATCAACATTTTCAAAAAAGAGATGATAGATTTAGGGCTGTCA
>NW_018186634.1:0-309 GCF_001263595.1 Phalaenopsis equestris
AAAAAAAAAACTTTCTCAAAAACTTAAAGATCTTGGGAGCATTAATATTCCTTACGCCATAAGAGAAAGATTTTTTTTGAAAATGCTCTATGTGATTTAAGAGCAAGCATTAAACTTATGTCGTTAGCTATTTTCAGAATGTTAGATTTATGAGAGATTTCTTCAACTACTGTAACCCTTCAGTTAGCCGATAAATCGATTACTTTTCCTAAAAGGGTTATTGAAGATGTACTAGTTAAAGTTGACCAATTAATCTTCCCCGTTGATTTCATCTTGTTAGATATGAAGGAAGATAAAGAAATTTCAATT
>NW_018186635.1:0-309 GCF_001263595.1 Phalaenopsis equestris
GCTTTTTGAGTTTCTTAGCCCAATGTATCAAACTTAGATCAACAAGTTGTGGAGTATGCGCTACTGAACATGAACCATTGCGAATGGACTACCAAATGGAGATTTCCTTCTATGGGTCTCGTATAAAAGGGTATATCCAACGACATTTCTTGGAATAGTCCCGTATCATCATATCGGTCCTACTAGAAGAAAGCTAGCTCACTTAAAGGCCAAATTTGCCTTTAAGCAAACTCTCTGAGGAGGTTGAGCAAACTAACAAAGATATGACATGATAAGAGCGTGGGGAACAGAAGAAGGAATTTGGTTTCG
>NW_018186636.1:0-309 GCF_001263595.1 Phalaenopsis equestris
AGTACCACCTCGATAAGGCCAACTGTGCCAACCCCCAATCTGAGGGGTCTTATATCAAGAATGTCAACCAATAGGTCTGATTATGCAGCACAACTTTTGTCGACATCCTATCGTACCTATATTAAATAACTTATATAAGTCAGGCTTGGGACTGTGAGGATGAGGATGGGTCAAGTTCAGGCTGGACTTTCTAACCCATTTTAGGTTATGATGGGGTTTAGATTGAGCAGTTTCACATAAGGTCAACTTCATGTCAAGACTCTAATCCAACACATGAACTCCATGACATATATATATATATATATATAT
>NW_018186637.1:0-309 GCF_001263595.1 Phalaenopsis equestris
CATGCTCATAATTAATGTTGGGCTTATAGTGTTTAAGGGTATTCATAATTAATTGTGTTCCCCTTTTCTAATCTTCATTAAACACATATAAATCAAGCCTAGCTTACTAAGACCTTAATCCAAGTTTTTAGGTTAAATTTGCAACAATCAAAAAGTTAAACTTGAGGTACTTAATCCTTATTAAAAGATCATGCTTATCATTTAATCACTAATTAAGGGGCTTCAAATGAATAAGTTATTACCTTCCTAACCTAAGCTTACTAACTTAGGATCATTCAATTAGGTTAATCTCCAAGTCACAATAATTTC
>NW_018186638.1:0-309 GCF_001263595.1 Phalaenopsis equestris
GTAATGTAGTGTGGTGTTTTAAACTTATGCATGAAAATGTGTAGTTCATTTTTGAAAAATATTCATAATTCCATTTTTTATGTGATATTAATGATTTCCATGCTATGCATATAAATATGGAAGTTTAGATATGAGATAGGTAAAGATTCCCTCTTTTTACTTTTTTTCTCTCTAATTTTCTTATTTAATTTTTATTGAGGTTTTATGAGTGTTGCTACTTTAACCCCTTGAAAAATCAACTTGTATTCAAGCGAATATTTTCATATGTAGTTATTTGATTTAGAAACTAAAAGGGGTGTATGTCGGTTG
>NW_018186639.1:0-309 GCF_001263595.1 Phalaenopsis equestris
AAAACCTATAATTCGACAGGTTGGCAATCTCTCATAAATATTAACCCTAAGACTCAAGATAACAATCTCATACATAACCCTAACCCTAAATATGTTAGACATATTTATAACCTACAATAATAAATCTAAAATTACTAAATTTCCCTTAGGTGTTGGCATAACACTTTCATGCATAGGTGATATTTAATTTAGTTACATCCAAAATATTGGTACAATTCGGTTATATTTCTTTTGATACTTGGTGCTGTGCTAAGTCTCATGGGACTTAATAGCTTTGTGTGTGACATTGTGTATAGTGGGCTTGCCATA
>NW_018186640.1:0-309 GCF_001263595.1 Phalaenopsis equestris
ATCATTGGTAAATAGTTTTTATTTTTAATACCACTTTTTTTATTTTGCATTCAAAGTATTTGCTCTACAGTCTTCAAGAATCAAATTAGTATATTTCTACTATATTCATGTGCTACTGATAAAATTTTTATATCAAATTTTAATATATATATATATATATATATGTAAATGATGCAAATAGAGGTGGAAGTAGCCTTTTTTAGATTAGGAAAAATCAACAAATGCTTAAAATTTTTGAAGTCACAAAAAAATAAATTTTAAAGGAGGGTAAAATTACTATATTGCCTAAACTACATAAATTTTTTTAAA
>NW_018186641.1:0-309 GCF_001263595.1 Phalaenopsis equestris
TTGAGAGAAACTTTAAGGTTTGAAGTTTAACGGCTCTTGGGCCAGAGACTTTGGGATGATGAACGGATGTCGTCCGTTTTCGGGTGTATTGGATGGATGGATAAGATCGAGCCAAAAGAGTCTTAGTACGTGAACAACGGGCCGAGTGAGTGCTGGCTCAGATGGCGGCACCAAACCAGAAGATGCCCCGTGAAGGCTTCAGAGACCCTAAGGATTGCGTGACGCCGCTTGGTTTATATAAAAAAATAGGGATTTTTTTAATTATTTAAATTAACCAAACTTCAAAAATTCATATCTTGGTGTAGAAAA
>NW_018186642.1:0-309 GCF_001263595.1 Phalaenopsis equestris
AGCACTTTTTTTTGTTAATATTTTTCAAATCCCATCATAAAAAGTAGGTAGTCATTTTCATTTATATGCACATATATATTGTTTTCTCAGCCAGTATCATACAGGGGTGACTCTAGTATTTAAGCATGCATATGGAATAACGTATTTTATGAAGATGTCATATGTATTTTCTTTCTTTACTAAACAATTGCCTTGAATAAATCAATCATGTGAATAATGTAAATTTTGCATTTGAAAAAAGGTACTAAGTAAACCTTAAGGTGTTGTTTGGTCGGCAGCATTGCTAGTGCATTGTTTTCCTAGTGTAGG
>NW_018186643.1:0-309 GCF_001263595.1 Phalaenopsis equestris
CAGGGAGAGGCGAAGGTGCAGAGATCTGAAGCTGTCAGTGTCGCCTGCTACAACGTCCCGATAGAATCACGTAAGCTGCGAAAACTTTCAACGTCGAAACAAACAAAACAGACGAAAGCACAGTAAGAAACACTGTAGCGTGAGCCGACGAAGGAGAATATGGGAGGATATGGAAGCAGAGAGACAAAGAAACAGAGGATTAAAGGGATATAAATGTTCTACGACATTCCGATATACATATACATATACATACATACATACCAAATTATATAACTTACCTCTCAAACTTTCATGCATAAAGCTTTATTT
>NW_018186644.1:0-310 GCF_001263595.1 Phalaenopsis equestris
TTAATATATCATTATTATATTATTTAAATTATATTAAAATAACTTTAATATTTATTTAAGTCATATGGTTTAAATGGTGTTGTTAAATTATGATTTAACCCTGGTTGAATCATGAACCTCGAACATTTACTTCTTCCAATTCTATTTTCCCAATCTAAAGATTTAGTAAATTTAGGATGCAAGTCAAAATTAAAAAAAAAAGTGAAGAAATTAAATTTACTAAATTTAAAATTTAAAAGTTATCTTTTTTTCTATCGGTTAAGGTGCCATTAAAAATATTCAAATATTATTTTGGAAGAGGATGGTAGGA
>NW_018186645.1:0-310 GCF_001263595.1 Phalaenopsis equestris
ATCTTCTTTTATTTCCTGAATACAGATTCATGAGAGCCCTTTCGCCTATTCCTTTCCTACTTATTTACCCTCCAAACGGTAGAAGGGGAAGGATTTTGCCATTGCCGAAAATATTTCAAGTAACACCCTTTTATTATCCAATTGATTTTTAATAAATCAGTTGTGAAAGGAAGATTCGAATTCAAACTTGAATATTATAGATTATAATATATAAATATATTGACTGATATATATTTATATATAAATATAAATATATATTAAAGTAATATATAAATATACAAATATATATTAAATTCATATAATACTCAAA
>NW_018186646.1:0-310 GCF_001263595.1 Phalaenopsis equestris
TAGAAGAGGTTGTGATTCAAATGCAGAGTCAAATGAAAAATGAAGGAGTTGCAATAAGGAATATAGAAACCCAACTGGGGCAGGTTATTAGTTTAATTAACAGTTACCCCCAAGAGATTTTACTTAGCAACCCTGAGATAACTAAGGAAGAGAATCGTGGGAAAGATAAAGATATCAAACTAACAATTGTAAGAGAATTGGAACATATATTTCAACGGTGCTTTGAGTTCAAAAATGAGGATATGGAATTTGAAAGACCAAGGGAAGAAACATCAAAGGAATTAGAAAAACCTATTTCATCAACCAAGAA
>NW_018186647.1:0-310 GCF_001263595.1 Phalaenopsis equestris
ATGATATTTTCATTTGTATAAGTCGAGGTGTATACTTTAATAAGCCGGCAATACATAAGCCAATTCTATTAGTTCAGGTGCTTTCTGGTCCATGACATAATCTATAAAAAATGTGTAAAAGCACTTGACAGTTATAGAAGGAGATTATGTTAGAAATGAGAAAATGGAGAGAGGAGATGTGATGAAAAGGATGATGAGTGACCCTCATTTAGTTTTAGTGTAAGGTATTGTATGTACGCTTATTATGTGTGATTAAGGACTTGTGGAGGATTAAATATTAAATTTAAGTGATCAGGCCAAAACTGGACCT
>NW_018186648.1:0-310 GCF_001263595.1 Phalaenopsis equestris
TTGAACCTGTTAAGCACCTTTTTCACATATTCAGCTTGTAAAAGTTTCAACGTCCCCTTGACTCGATCTCTGATAATCATCATGCCAAGGATTTACTTTGTTGCTCTTAAATCCTTCATTGCAAAGTGTTCTGGCATCTGCTTCTTCAGATTATTGAACTCATCAATGTTGTCTCCTACAATAAGCATATCATCCTCATACAATAGTAGGATGATATAAGAGTTATCAAAGTGTCTGACATAGCAATAATGATCTGTCTAGCATCTGTTGTACCCTGCATTGACCATGAATTTATCAAACTTCTTGTACC
>NW_018186649.1:0-310 GCF_001263595.1 Phalaenopsis equestris
TTCTGTAAAGAAGAAGAAAGTGATTACGAAGCAAAGATGGGTGAGACTCGAATCTAACCTGGTCGACGTAGTCAACTTATCTGACGATGCTGAAGGTCCATCATTGAAGAGGCCTCACCGAGGGGCATTGGAGTCTGGTCTAGGCGTGAATGTTGAGGGCCAGTAGGTCCTTTAGGTTAAGGTGAGTAGCAAGGAGCTGGAAGGGGCGACTGTCATGATCCGTCATCAACTGTTGCCTTAAGAAAGTGGGAGCACCTCAGCATTGGAGGAAGAGGAGGCCTTTAAGACTCTCTCTCCTCCATGGAAAGAT
>NW_018186650.1:0-310 GCF_001263595.1 Phalaenopsis equestris
TTTATCTTTCAAGATAGATACATAGCTTGAGGTGTTATGTTCTTTCATCTAAACTTTGGAAGATGTGGGATCGGTTTGCTTTCATATTTTTCTAAACTGAATACACATATATAAATTAAATGTCCCTTCGAAGAGGGTGTCAGAATTTCCATTATGGCTACCGACAGCTTCTACAGGAACCCCTATAATTTTGCCGATAGCTTCTGGTGAATCCACTGGGGATTATTTTCTCTCTCTTTTTAAATCAAAGAATATTGTCTTCATACATCGGTAAAGTGTCCATGTCCCTTATGGATCAAATTACCCTTCT
>NW_018186651.1:0-310 GCF_001263595.1 Phalaenopsis equestris
GATTTGTCCGTGAATTCACACCATCAAAAAATGAACTGAAATAAGGAAGGCTTTAAGTTAATTAAGAAAGAAAATATATGAAAAGATCGATGTTTTTAATATTTGTGGGAATCTCCTTATATTACAATGGTCGCCCTTTTTCATAAAAGGTTTAGTTTATGCATTACAAATCCAGGACTCATTGAACTCATTACACTTAGGTCTCAACAGATCCTTAATCTATCCCTCATCTTCTTCTCTAAAAGGAGTTATATTTTATATTATCTTTCTTCTCCTGCATGGACAATTATAACTTGTAAAATATCATATC
>NW_018186652.1:0-310 GCF_001263595.1 Phalaenopsis equestris
ATTTAATAAAGAATTAATTAAAAATATATTTAAATTACATTAAAAATAAAAAATCTCTCTTTAAGTTATTAAAAAAGTTAAAAAAAAATATTGTTTTATATTTTATATCAAGAAATTTCTTATTAATTAACACCTAAATATTCATTTATTTGTCATTTCGGTAAAATGCTAAGTTAAATTTATATTTTTTCTGTCTTTCATATTAAACAAGCCCGCTCGTGAGTCGGCTAGACCTTGTAGAATCAAGCTCGAGTTCGGTATGAACTTGATTAATTAATGAAACTAGAGCTCAACTCAGAGGGTGCGTTTG
>NW_018186653.1:0-310 GCF_001263595.1 Phalaenopsis equestris
CGAAGCGCGCTGATGGCAAGGGAGCTTCGCTGAACCCGGATTGCAGGAATCGGAGGGCACCTGTGTAAAATGTCGAAGGAGACAAGCGGGGTCGCGGGGTCGATTTTGCGGCCCGCTTTTGGCTCTGATTTGTGGCCACCGCATATGAAAAATCTCCCCAAACAGATCTTTTTGGCGATGTCCCGCCGCACCGCACAAAGAAAGCTACACCAAATGAAGCCTACCATATACCGAGACAAGTGAAATGATATTATCAAGACACATTCAACAAGTGAGTGAGCACAATCATTTTATTTATCTCGGTATAAGT
>NW_018186654.1:0-310 GCF_001263595.1 Phalaenopsis equestris
GTGGAGAATAAGATAAAGGATTGGAAGAAGAAGTTTCAGGCTAATTTTTGTTTTGGTGTCTGAGGAATCTAGACCTAGCCATCGGGGTGTAGAGTGTCGAAGCCGAGGTCTCTTCCGGAGAGTTGTTGACCTCATTTTTATGAGGGCAAATCCTTTTATCTAGAAACTAAGATCTGGCCTTAGGACTTTCCTTTGGACTATCTTAGAAGACTATTGATGGAATTAACACCCCACGTAGACATTCAAAACATTTCTTGACTCCTATTGTGAAGTTCCCAATGGGTGGTCACAAGCCCCCAAATGTCATTTG
>NW_018186655.1:0-310 GCF_001263595.1 Phalaenopsis equestris
TGGGTGTTTAGAACAAGTGTCCCTTTGAAAATTTAGCCAAAATTCATCTCGAACTGCCTTAATCCACAAAAAATTCATCTCTGGCGCATCATGCACCAGTTCTCAGGATTTTGGTGCATCATGCATCGGTTTGGGGCATCATACGTCACCCTACAACAGCTCTACCATTTTGCTCCGTTTCACCCCGTTTCAGCTCTGTTTCACCCCATTTCAGTTGCGTTTGGTCCTAGCAGATATACCTATAAAATAAGCATTCAAATAACATTTATTTAATTTGTAATTTCATTCAAAAATATTTGAGAAATGTAAA
>NW_018186656.1:0-310 GCF_001263595.1 Phalaenopsis equestris
TCTCCCCTTCGTTGTCGCCGTCCTACTGTGTTATTGCCAGCCTTTCACCCATTCTTTGCTATCTCTTCGGAGGACCAAACCCTCATTGAACAATACCACCACTTTGAGTTCCAACCAATTTGAGTTTGTTGTATTGTGCCTGTTGTTACTTCAAGTTTCAGAGTGTCGCTTTGTTGTATTTTCCCTTTCAAGTGATTTGGTTGTAACCGCCTATGTGCTTTTAGTAATGATATTTACAATCCTACTGTGGGTTAGGTTAACTCTGGTATCATTACCACTTTTTAAAAGTAAAATACATATTTTCATGCAT
>NW_018186657.1:0-310 GCF_001263595.1 Phalaenopsis equestris
GAAAATCTCAACATATTTTCCTTTGGTCAGCTAACCCTAATGACCCAAGGTTTGACTTAATCATAAGAGCCTAAGCCATCATGGGAGAGCTCATGGCCCATCCTTCATGCCCAATGGGCCAGCCATAACCTTAAGACCAAACCAATGACCCAAATGACCTGTCATGACAAAACAATCCATACTAAATTTAAATTAAACACAAGACACACACTAAAAGACAAAAATTACACACTTAAAAAAAACAACACTTGACACATTGGCCAAGCCAACCCAAGTCCCACCGAGAGAAGGCTGAAACTAGACCGCCTCT
>NW_018186658.1:0-310 GCF_001263595.1 Phalaenopsis equestris
TCTAGAAACATTTATTATATATAAATATATTTAACTAATAATAATAGTAATATTATTATTAAACTAATTTATCATTTATTATATAAAAGTTTGCACGCTAAGAAAAGGGCTGAGTCTGCCCCTATTCATACATGTAAATATAAAATTTTAAGTAATATTAGCTATGTAAATATAAAAGAATTGTGTGTACAAAAAAATATTCTAATATAAACATACAAATATAAACATACAAATTTTCTACGTACAAGAAGAATAAATAATATTTTGTTTATGGATTTGATAATATTATCTCAAAATTATATATATATAT
>NW_018186659.1:0-310 GCF_001263595.1 Phalaenopsis equestris
TCAATTTTAATTTTTCTCTCAATAAAAATTTTTTTGTTCTTAAAATTTGCTCGGTCTAAATTTTCAACTTTGCCAATTTTCAATGAAAAAAGTCAAACTTAATTAGGATTTTTTAATAGATTTATTAACTAATTGAATTAAAATTTTATAATTTTTAAGCATGTAAATATAGAGGAATTGTCATATGTTGTCCGACGGACTGTTAGGGATATCAAAACTTCAAAATGAGAGAAAATATTGCATTCGATGCTCCAATTGATTAGCGCTGGGCTGGAGCCACTTCAACGTGTATGCTAAACTGTCCTCTGAC
>NW_018186660.1:0-310 GCF_001263595.1 Phalaenopsis equestris
AGGGAGGAGTAATCCCTAAAAGGTAGAGGTAGTCGTGTTAGGATACCACGGACCCGTCATCCCAAGCTACTAGAACCCTAAATTTACTTGATCTTGAAGGTAGTTGACCCAACACGTCCAAAGACCCCCAGTCAGTAATCCGTGAATTATGTCCTCCACGTGAATCTCGATAGCCCTAATGAAAAAGGAAGCAAATTTTATCATATGACTATCAGGTGGTGCTCTAAGAGGTGAGACTTATACATTTCGAAGTAGCAAGGATGCTGCTGGAAAAGAGGAGAAAGTGTGGTTCAGCTACAAAGCTGAAAAT
>NW_018186661.1:0-310 GCF_001263595.1 Phalaenopsis equestris
TTTCACTTATGCGCCAGTTTTTGTTTTCCATCTTCCTATCCAAAGAAACATGTCGCCGATGGCCAAAATTAATATTTTCTTTTTTCCTTCGCTAAACAGATCAGTAATTTGCTTCCCTATCTCGCTGCTCTGTTGCTCCTGTTGCCAAAAGAGAACTCACTGCAGTTGCTGCTCTCCTCCAACGGACTGCTGCTCCTCACATTGCCAACACCCGTGCCCCCGCTGCTGCATTTCCCACTGCCCTTCTCAGCAATGCAATTTTTTACCCTGCTCTTCCTTCTTTAACTGCTGCAACATTACTTCCCCTTGT
>NW_018186662.1:0-310 GCF_001263595.1 Phalaenopsis equestris
TTAAAGAATTGCTTCTAAATGTTATATCTATAGTAAGGCTGAAGAGACTATATCACATCTTTTTTATGAATGCTCCTTTTCCCAAGTTGTTTGGTTTGGGATTTGGAGGCATCTCAGTATACTTTGGCCATTTAACTCTCAGTTATAAAACTTGCATAGTTCCCTTTGGTGGTTCTTTGGTTTATTTGGTCGAGTAGAAACAACTATAAGTATGACAACTCCCCTCTATTTCCTCCCTTGCAAACTCACATATACTCTCTAACTACTTTATGGCTTGCCATACTTTAAGGCTAAACAATTTTGAGCCTTT
>NW_018186663.1:0-310 GCF_001263595.1 Phalaenopsis equestris
ATATATGTATATATTCTATGAATGAAAAAATTAATTTTATTTTTTAGAAATTAAAATAGTGTTATTTTTTTTATGTGATGTTGATGATTTGGATGGAATAAACATAAAAAAATAGAATTTTGGGGGTAGATATGTTAATACTTAGGAATTTTGGTGGTATGTATGCAAATGCCCGACCCCTTAATATTAATAATGTGATGAAATTTTATTCATGAAAATCATCCCTGGCCTAACTTTTCATTTGAAGATTTTTTTGGTTTAATATATCTTAAAATAAAGAAATATTTACCGAAGAAAATATAAAATATAT
>NW_018186664.1:0-310 GCF_001263595.1 Phalaenopsis equestris
CGGAAACAAGCTCGGTGGCCGGCGTAGGAGAAGACAGCGCGAGCTATGGAGACGCCGAGAGTGTTGAGAGCAGGGACAACAATAGGACACCGACCAAGTTGGCGTTGGCGTTCAATGGATCGGCGGTGCTGAGGTTAATGGAGAGTTTGGTGGAGAAGAAGTCGTCGGAGGTGACGGAAGAGAAAGGTTTGCGGGGAAAGCCGTTTTTGGTTGGGTGTGAAGAGGATCATAACGGTGCTTTTCAAAGTAATGTATATCTTTTCATGCATAAATTCATTACAATAAGATATTATAAGGTGTAAATATCAAA
>NW_018186665.1:0-310 GCF_001263595.1 Phalaenopsis equestris
ATATATATATACATTCAGACACAGTGATACACTCAAAATTATAGAATAAGAGAACTAGATAAGAAATTAAGAAGTATAGCCTACTATAAATGTGAATTTGAATGTCCTAACCCAAATGATGGCGGTGATGACTCAACCGATTCAAGAGTCCAGATCGTAACCTACCGGGAGTGATATAGTCGTCGTGGATAAGTACCTGAAGATATTTCAAGATCTGTATCCCTATTTATTCGATGAAACTGAGACCTGATATAAGCAAAGAACAGACAAATAAAGATAGAGAAGATACTAGATAACATGGCTTGTCCGG
>NW_018186666.1:0-310 GCF_001263595.1 Phalaenopsis equestris
ACGAGTCTGGTTTTCTACCTACATATTGGTTTGCTGCACATTGCATTTTTGCTTGGTGTATATTGCATTTCACTTTGCTCTCACCAACCACCCCGGCTAGATGAACATTTCACTTTGCTTCGATCTGCCGCCCCCGGCCCGGTGAGCATCTTTTTTCGCTCCGACTGGCCACCCCTGCTTGGAGATTATTTCACTTCGCTCTGATAGGCTACTCCGGTCTGGTCGAGCAATCAGTTTGGTTCGACCGCCCACAACGATCCGATCGACCAATCACTTGCATGTTTGTTTGCTTTTACATTATATCGCATGC
>NW_018186667.1:0-310 GCF_001263595.1 Phalaenopsis equestris
GTTGGAAATAGGTACTTATGTGGAGGACTGAGCGGCGCAACTAGCCAATGAGAGTTGTCCAGAGTGAATGGGTGAAATTAAAGCTTGGTCCATGGGAGAGCCTCCTTGTTTTTAGGTTTCTGGCCACTAGACCAACCGACCAGGCCGGGGGAGGTGACTAGATGGCTCAAGGAACCAAGGGGGGCTTAGTTATGATTAATATGGAGGTTAAGTCAAGTGATTCCAAGCTTAAATCACTTGGCCAAAAATAGGGTTGAATCCTATAAATCATGGGACCCTTGGTCCATGACACCTATAGGGTAATCTTGGA
>NW_018186668.1:0-310 GCF_001263595.1 Phalaenopsis equestris
ATCTCTATTTGTTGAGGCAACTTCTCTCCTTTCGTCTGTGATATGTATAATCTCTGGTTGATTGACTTTGGGAGAGGCTAACTGTGACAGTTGAGACTGTCCCTGAACTGTGTTCATGGAGGTCGTGGCTACGACCATCTCTTCCATCCTTTTTTCTAGTTGGCAGACTTGCTCATTCCTTAAGAAGATAGTCTACGCAGCTCATCTAGGATGTTCTCTTTGACAAGAGGTTGAGCGCCACGCACAGATGGAGCGGCTCTGGTTTCAATGACATTGATATCCATGAAATCCTCTTCGAGGTAATCATTGA
>NW_018186669.1:0-310 GCF_001263595.1 Phalaenopsis equestris
GAGAAAAGTGGACCGTGCACTCATCATTTAGAGTGGATTGCTTTAATTGGGCCTGACTTCATGGTTTTTTCCCTTTTCTAGGGGTTTTAATATAAAAAATTGAGGTGTCTCCTCCTATTTACTTCTCTTTGATCACCTGAGTGTGTGCTGAATTTTCATGCAATACTAAAACCTTAAATTATTACTCTACAATCGTGAACCTTCTTGTACGCATCAAGTAGCAATGAGAATAATAAAGAACAAGCTTGATTTTAACATTGCCAATGAAGGAGCGTAAGATATGACATTAGAAGTGCTTAGTAGTTAAATT
>NW_018186670.1:0-310 GCF_001263595.1 Phalaenopsis equestris
ACAATCACAATCTGCACTTGTTTGAGAAACGGGTAAGATAACATAGCATGAAGTATAATATATTTTTTCTTCCAAACACCAAAAGTTTTTTCAATGACACTACATAAGGAGGAATATTTTTTGTTGAACATTTCTTTACTGCCCCGCATGACATTGCTCGCTCGTTAAAAATCAGGTATGTGGTATCTCGTATCAAGATAGAGCTTGAGATACTCTCACTACAACGGATACTCAGCTTCGATCAAATATTATTTATCTGATGTGAATTGAATAATTAGTGTTGAAAGAAAAAAAGATTTAGGAGAGTAGC
>NW_018186671.1:0-310 GCF_001263595.1 Phalaenopsis equestris
AAAAAAACTAATTCCAGAAAGTATCAATCTTAATCACCTTCCTCATCATCATCTTCTTCTTCCTCTGCTTCTTCTTCTTCATCATCATAAATTGGAGCATATGGAGTAAAACTGAGGCAAGTAGGAAATTCCACAATTTAATCACCCCTAAGATACCACACCACAGCATCCTAAAAAGCTATATCACGCTGAGCTTTCCTCTATCGATACTCATCATTATAAATATTTCTTGCTCCAATTTCTCCAATCCAATTCTAAATATTTACTATATCCAATTATTGAATCATGAGTTTGTCCATAATGTTTTCTA
>NW_018186672.1:0-310 GCF_001263595.1 Phalaenopsis equestris
GGCAAATTCAGTTCTAAATCTTTCCATGTCTTCCTATTAGTTCAGATACAGGGTTCAATCAATCTCTTGTGCCAACACCAAGTTTTCATGAATTTGCCTACGAACATATCGCAATCAACACTATTGTTTTGCGTTGGTACACCCTTAACAAGTGTAAGTCACCATTTCTCAGGTTTGGCTCTAGTAAAAGCCTTTGCAGCATAAACATTTTCACCTGCAAATGTCATTAGAGTGTTATTTTTTTTATATTGGGTGTTACTGGTGTATAATATTTATGTGATATACTTACAACTTGGTGGGCAACATCCTT
>NW_018186673.1:0-310 GCF_001263595.1 Phalaenopsis equestris
ACGCCAAGCCTTTTTAAAATAAGCCACAACAAAAGTCAGAAGTAGTAGAGGGAGTGAGGCAAGTACCATCATATTTATGGCTATTTCGTGCCACCCAAATGAACCACAGAACAATGCCGGGGAAATAATTGTGCTTATAGAAAGTAGAATCGAAGATGATTTCTACTAACCTCCTATTTGCAGGCCCGATGAAAATGTACGGCTCATTATATGTTGCATGTTTGTTGGTTTTCCTGCTAATATTGGTTTCATGTAGGTTGAGTTTTTATTCTCTATTTCAAATGTATTTGATAGAGTCTGTATCGAAAAT
>NW_018186674.1:0-310 GCF_001263595.1 Phalaenopsis equestris
TTGTTTAGGTATCAAACCATTTTGAATAAGTTTTTCAACACACGGAGAATAAAATTCAAAAGAGATTTTCATAGATTTCATAAGATTTTCTTCTACATTTATCTTAGAACTAGAAGTCGTAGAACCAAGCAAAATTTTATAGGTTTTTTGTCCTTACAATATACTTCTTTGACCACTAAATTTTCAACTTTTGATGGACAAATTGGGATCAGGGCCATGGCTTGTATATAGTGATTGATTCATTCGTACATGGACTCAAATGTTTTTCTTTATTTTCTTTTTCAAGAGATACCTTGAACTTTGGTTCTTT
>NW_018186675.1:0-310 GCF_001263595.1 Phalaenopsis equestris
AAAAAAAAAAAAAAGAAAAAGAAAAACACCGCGACAACCTCAGCATTACTTCTGTAACAACCAAGGTCGGACCAAGCTTCTACAACCTTCCAAGTACTGCATAAAACAAGATAGACTCGTCATCAAGCCTTGTAGGGGAAATTACTAGATTGTTAGGTATGCTCATTTCCTACTGAGGGAATCACATCCTTATGTGTATTTGATCAAAGATAGTTATTTCCTTGTTCCAGCACTCCTTAAAATCCTTTTCTTGATGTGGGGGGTTATTGCCCATGAATGACTTGTCCCTGTAGACTCCCCTCCATATGAC
>NW_018186676.1:0-310 GCF_001263595.1 Phalaenopsis equestris
CATATAAAAAATAATTAAAAAAAATAATATTTCAAGAGATATCCTAATAAAGGCAATGACTTTCAATCATAGATAATTCTAAATTATTAATCATTAATATTAGTGTCCATCAATAATTTTTCTAAGTGCTCATAATCCATTAGCCAATTTAGCGCAAATCAGATGCAAAATTAAAATCTTCTAATTATGAATTCTATAAAAATAATATTTCGAGAAGTTTCTTCATTTTATTAATCCAACATTTCTAATATATCTACGATAATAATACTAATTATCATATAAACAATGGAAAATAATTAAATAATTAAAT
>NW_018186677.1:0-310 GCF_001263595.1 Phalaenopsis equestris
AAAAAACAATGCTCAGATTTTCTGAGAATTAAACTTCACCAACAAACAATCATCACAAGTATTAAGGGGAAAATTCAGAGTTAATGAATCTATAAAGGATTAAAACTAAAAATTTTTTAGAATTTAAAATTGAGCTTTCAAACACACAATATCAAGACAACTGGTCCATGTTGAGAAAATCGACGTTGATGCCGCCTTGCGTGAGTTGCAATTCTGTTTGCCCTAGTTGTAAATTTAATATTTTACATTACAATTGTGATTGGGAGATGTATCTCAATGAGCTATCGTCACCGTTTGGGGCTATCTAGTT
>NW_018186678.1:0-310 GCF_001263595.1 Phalaenopsis equestris
TTTGGAATGTCGATTAAGGGTGTTTTCTAACTACTACTCCTAAATACAAACGTAAATCTAAAGTTAAACCTAACAAGATAAATTGGTTTGATGAATTTTGAGGTGTAAGAACTACCTTTCTCTAATTTTGACCTAGAAAATATGTAGGAATGGGATGCTTAGAATCTAATCTGGCTAGTGACAACATGAGCAAAAATATAAGTTACCCTCTTCCGAGTGTACGAAGTAGCTTATTAACCTAGGGATGATTCTTTAGTATAATTAGATTATCACGATGAAACTTCTAGCCTGTCACCCTAGAGTCTCCTTC
>NW_018186679.1:0-310 GCF_001263595.1 Phalaenopsis equestris
CCCATCCTCATTTTCCAACTCTACGGCCGGGGTGCTCCGGTAATAGCACGCGTACAGCAGAAGCTGGAGTAATCCGAGCGCCGATCCGAGCCCATTTGGTATCTGTCACAAAGCTCATAACATCAACCTTCACCAATTTTGGGCAGAATAAAGAAATGATCGAATAAATAAGAAGAGTATGACTGTCTCGAGGGAAATGCGTTACCGTAATGAAGATGTCAAACTTTAAAATTGCGTAGGAGGTCCAGCACAGGCCATTGAAAAAGCTCACCAAAGAAAGCCAGAAGGGCATGTACTGCACGCTTTTGGT
>NW_018186680.1:0-310 GCF_001263595.1 Phalaenopsis equestris
TGCACCAAGTGTAATTCAAATTCTTGTGTGCATTTATAACCTGCCTTCAGAGAGAAATGGTGAAAGCTCAAGTCCTTAAATCTATGGTCGTGCATGCTATGCTAACACAAAAACTCACAAAATGTACATTTCTATATGCCCTAGGCATATAATGAACTAACACATCAGTCTAGCTGTTAGAACTTGCCAAATACTATATATCCACTATAGAATACAATTCTCCCCATATCGCTAAAAAGGGATCACCCGAGCGATATCCACAAAAAAAAGTGCTCACAAAGGGGGCTAGAGACCAAGACAAAATCCACAT
>NW_018186681.1:0-310 GCF_001263595.1 Phalaenopsis equestris
AGGTTATTGAGGTATTAATTTCAATAACCTATAACACTAATAACCTTCTAATAATCTTAAATGGATTTATTTCGATGTTATTCATAGGTTATTATGGGGATATTGTAGGGTTAATGGAGTACACACGCAGAGCTGCCTTGAGTGGTTTCTCTAGGGACATCATGCTTTGCCACTCAACAATTTTCTCTATATTTTGGAGTGCAGCCAAGTCATTGACATAAATGGGATGTTGCATTGTTATTTTTTAGAAAGGTAAACATATTTTTAGGGGGTAGTTTTCATTAGGGGGCTGTCATATTGGAATTTTTTT
>NW_018186682.1:0-310 GCF_001263595.1 Phalaenopsis equestris
AGATGGATCAAAGACGATCTGATGATACAAGAATGAGCCATTAAGTCAGATACGAGACAAAAGGATATCCGACCCAACTATCACAAGAGTGACAATCTTGGGAAGATCTCGTTGCCAAGCATCTTCAACTATCTTAGTGACATTCAAAAGCCCCTCATTAGAAGCCAAGGATTGATGGTCGGACCATATCAACCGACCGACCTATATCGACTAAGCTTAGCCGATCGAGCTAATCGCTTCTAATCGAGCAGATTTCAACCGATCCAACTGATCTTATCGACTCGAAGACAACTCAACTTATATATATATA
>NW_018186683.1:0-310 GCF_001263595.1 Phalaenopsis equestris
AAGTTAAAAATGATGATGTTTGAAGGAGAGAATGCCTATGGTTGGGTTTATTGTATGGAGGGATACTTTACTGTTGATGAGGTGACATATGAAGAAAAATTGATGGCGGCGGCTCAATATTTGGAAGGAAATGCTCTAGCATGGTTTCAATGGAGAGAGCAACGTCAGTCAATCCAAACATGAGAATAATTCAAGAATTGATTGTTGAAGCACTTCAGAACCACATGGAAAGGAGATTTAAATGAGCAATTGTTTGCATTTGTCCAAAAAGGATACGTCATGGAGTATAGGGAGAAATTTGAGATGCTAT
>NW_018186684.1:0-310 GCF_001263595.1 Phalaenopsis equestris
GAACTAGAGAGTCTTGAAGGAAAACAACTTGAAGCCCAATAGTATTTGGAACTTCACCAGGGAAAGATGGTACAAGTTTATGATAAATTGGTGCAACCAAGGGCATTCAAAGTTGGTGACCTCTTCCTCGTGATCAAAAGACCTTTTCTTGCACGCTGCAAGATAGGTGAAAAATTTGACCTGACTTGAGAGGGACCATTTGTCGTTGGAAAGGTCTATGCAGGAAGAGCCTACAAGTTAGTAGACTTCCAGGGTGAAATACGCATGCTACCAACCAACGGATGATACTTGAAGACATACTACGCAACCT
>NW_018186685.1:0-310 GCF_001263595.1 Phalaenopsis equestris
CATGGGTATCAAATCACCATTAAATGAAATTCAAATCAGAAAGCAGCAGGTGGCGTCTCCAAGATGAATCAAGAGAGTGCCTATGTATTGAAAGCATCATACATTGATATTCTTAAGTATTTTACTTCTAGGATCTATGAAAATCTATAATGCAAAAACATTTCTAAAAGGCCCCCACAGCCCTACTGTATGCCTTGCGCACATAGGACTCCAGTATAACCAGTGGAAAATGTCAATTTGAACATCACATTTTTTGTTAAACTTAATAGTTATTAGATACTTAAACATGTTTCTTGACGCATTTACACTT
>NW_018186686.1:0-310 GCF_001263595.1 Phalaenopsis equestris
AAACATTGCTATTTACAAATCTAGCACTCTCTTTCGTGCATTTTTCAAATTCTCTCTCAAATATCAAAATTTGTGATAAAACCCCAACCCATGTTTTTCATTTTTATCTAATTCTCAATGATTACACATAAATACATCAGTTCGGTAGTCCAAAAATATCACATAAATGCTAGATTTTATAAATAATAATATTTCGGGTGCTACGTATGTTACAATAAATGTCAAACTTAAATAATAGCATATTTGAATAGGTGAAAAAAGAGTAAAAAATTCATCTTACCTCGACACCATGAAGCAAAGCGTCCTTGCA
>NW_018186687.1:0-310 GCF_001263595.1 Phalaenopsis equestris
GCAAAGATGGCTTCTTTCATCTTTAACTTGCACCGAGACTCGATTCCCTCTTTCCGTTCTCGCTCAAGACTCGAACTTCCTTCTTCGTCTTTCCTTTGAGGATTGTAGATGAAGAAGGCGAGATAAGTAAAAGCTTTGCTTCTCCACTTCGCCTTCTTCGAAGGTTCATCAATGGGGAAAGAAGGCCTGAGCTCATGGCTTTCAGCATTCAAAAGAGTGTTCATTTCTTCTCCCACTAAAGCTTTTAATGCGGATCAGGAAGATAAGGTGAGAAGATAAGAGAAGCAGAGAAAAAAAGGAAGATTTTTTT
>NW_018186688.1:0-310 GCF_001263595.1 Phalaenopsis equestris
AACAGACTCTCTGAGTCATCTGCGGTGACAACCGCGACATGCTATCCAAAGCCAGGCCAGTACTCAATCATGCTAGTGTTGTTCCAGCATTCCCGATTGATTGAGAGTGAACAGCTTGACTTGTCTCGGCATAGTGAACTGGCATTCAAGACAGTCTCTGGTAGTCTCACAGTCACATGTCCTCTCTCTCTTCACTGCATGTTGACCTGCCCAGCTCCCTGGTGCCTCTTCTTTCTCTATTTCTCCTTCACAGTCGAACCTTGTCTTCTTCTGTGACTAGCTCTCCTTTCCTTACATCCTTCCCTTCTCT
>NW_018186689.1:0-310 GCF_001263595.1 Phalaenopsis equestris
AAAAATTGTAACATTAGTATAAATCAGCACGCTCAACAAAAGGGGTAATTTACATATATACCACATGATTCTGATGTAATTAGATATCTAAATCCTCAAGTCCAATATTTACATAACATTTTAGTGCAAGAATCACATAAAAAATCAGGAGTGGTGAAAGCATTTTTACCATGAGTTCCAACAGAATCTTTTATTAATCCTCGGCGACCGCATTTAGTGTACAGCTCCACTGGCTGAAAAAAAGGAGAGAAATCCAATTCACTACGAAGAGCATAATAGGTAAGATGGTATGTATGTAAAAATTGAAGTT
>NW_018186690.1:0-310 GCF_001263595.1 Phalaenopsis equestris
TTATCTAGTTCATTTTCAATGTATTTGAAATTCAAAGAATCTGGGCCAATTCTAAGTGCATTGTTATGTAAAGTATTGCACATCATTGTCACCAGCTACCGCCACAGTTGCCCTTTCCGCTGCCCCTTGTTAGCCATATATTTTTGACGCGGGCGTCTTCCCTACGCAAGATTTCTTATGACCTGCAGAACTGAATCGGCCCGTCTTCTGCACGCGGGATTTTCTGCTACCCGCAAATGCCGTCTGCTCGCCTGGACAAAATTGGTCAAGGCCTTTCTCTATTTTGGGAGTGTCGACCGGTTCTTTGGCC
>NW_018186691.1:0-310 GCF_001263595.1 Phalaenopsis equestris
AATAGCATCCTCATCTATATCACCATCACTTTGAAAGAAAAATTTTAAAAGATGATATAAACCACTTGATGTAAATCCTCATAGAACTGAATTTGTTTGGATACTTAAATCTAAAACTCGGATACATGACTCTTTCTTCTACCACCAAAAAAGGATTCATTTTTGCCTTCCTGCTACCCTCCCCTGCTCCCAAGTAAGGAAAAGCAGCCCTTCTTTGGTCCATAAACCTCTCCTCTGCGCATTTGTTGAAGATGAAGAAATGGAATTCAGTTTGCTGTAAATTAAAAATGTTTATTTCGTTAATTTTCCA
>NW_018186692.1:0-310 GCF_001263595.1 Phalaenopsis equestris
TTATCATGAATTTTGATATTTGAGCGAGAATTTAATAAAATGAATGAAAGAGGACGATTAATTTGTAAATACCTAATTTCGGGCAGAGTTGTATGTAATTTCTTAAAAGTTGATTAGAAACACCTAGGCATATTAAAATGACTCAATAATTTTGGGGTTAATTATTTATACATTATACTAATCCTAAAGTAAATTTAAAGATTTTTAAAGCTTATCTTGACCCGATTCTTTCCTATTTTGTTTGTATTTATTTATTATTCATTAAATTTGGAATATCACAAATCTTGAATGGACCTGAATTTAATTTCAA
>NW_018186693.1:0-310 GCF_001263595.1 Phalaenopsis equestris
GGTGAAAAATTCATGGATCTAAGCTTTATTAGCTTGAAAGAGCTAATAGGAAGCCTACTATCTTAATTTTGAAATATGTTGGAAATTTTTCTTTAAATTTATTTCAGATGGCTTCTAAGACAAAGCGAGGAAGGGGAAAGAATCCTATGAAAATGTCAAATTTGTCAACTTTAATGCTAAATTTGTTACAACAAATTTGCTTCTTCGAGAAAGCTTATTGCTGAGCAGAGCTTTTATAGACCTGGTAGAGATATAGAGAATGTTATTGTGGCTTGTCAATGGGAGATTTTCTGCTATTTTACATTTATTG
>NW_018186694.1:0-310 GCF_001263595.1 Phalaenopsis equestris
GAAGTGAGATATTTTGAGATGGATATAAAGAGATTAGCTAATGAAATAGAATTAGTTTCACCATATTTATTTTACTACCACAAGGTTGACTATGAGAAATTAGAATACACCATACAAATTTTATTCTATATTCTCCAAATACATGGCAACCAAAGAACTCCTTTAGTATTTTTATTATCAAAATAAATATGATAATGATTTAGATAAGGAGTAATCAAATAATTTACGTAAAGTAGAGAGACTTGCTTACGCCACCTATGTTTAGGATGCCAACAACAAGCCTTTATCCCCCTAAGTGGGGTCGGCTACA
>NW_018186695.1:0-310 GCF_001263595.1 Phalaenopsis equestris
AAAAAAAAAATTCTTATCTGAGGTAATCTGTGTTTAATAAGCGGGTCAAGATCACATAAATAGACTCAATCGACTTAAGATTGTTTAGTGATGAGGAAAATGTGGTTCTTGGATGAGCAAAAAGATTAACATATATGATATTATGTAATTAATGTGCTTATATAAATGATAAATAGATATTACATAAAGAAGATTGAATTAAATATGGTGGAATAAAAATGTAATTAATAATTATTTTAAAAATATTGTTGATATTAAAGTATATTGGGTGCTGGAAAATTCGTGATGATAGAATTATAATTTAACATCT
>NW_018186696.1:0-310 GCF_001263595.1 Phalaenopsis equestris
GTTTGATTTCTTGGTGGATATTGTGCCAGAGAAAAAAGTGGCAGAAAGTGGGGCGGCAGCGTCGACGTCGATGACGATTTCAGGTGATGAACAACTGAATCAATCAATTTCTTGTTTTCATGATCCTTCTATGCTCGATTCGTTGATGATGGATTTTAGGAATTCTGAGACTGTTCCACATTGTTCAATATCTACTCAACAACATCAGCATAGCAATGCCTCAGAGAATGGAGAAAGTGCAGCGCCAAACTTGTCTCCATAGATGTAGAAAATATTACGTTGGGACGTCTACTATTGAATGAGAATATAT
>NW_018186697.1:0-310 GCF_001263595.1 Phalaenopsis equestris
GTTGGATTTACGTTGATTTACTCCCTACCTTATAGCCCTGTTCAACCCTATTGACAGAGACTCCTCGGTGGAGATCGAGGGTCGACCGAACTACTCTCATCGATCGACCAGCTGCAACCGATCAGATCAGTCCTACCGACCTGCGGTCGCCAAGCCGACCGATGGAATTACACCCAACAACACTAACAAATATAGTCCACCGACATGATCGACAAATCCCCATTCAGTTTAACCAGCCGAGCCAACCAGACCACAGAACAAAAAGTCATGAGTTCAGTAGGATAAAATATTTAGAATAGCCCTATTTCAG
>NW_018186698.1:0-310 GCF_001263595.1 Phalaenopsis equestris
TATGCAAATTGAGATACATCACATTGGAAATGAATATGACATTTCGCCTTTTAAGGACTCCAGCCCACTTTTCAAGAATATTTGTTTTCCTCAACTTAAGAGAGTCCAATTGTTTTTGTCTAGACTTTCGTGTATTAGTTTTACTCTGTGAACCCCTTTGTTGTGAGAGCTTTTTTTTTATTATTTTTGCCTTTTCTCTTTGTGATCATAAATATCAAAGGTCGATAATAAGCCGAAAAAAATTTCATCAAGGTAGTCTAATAGTGACAGACTATGTCAATGTTCATTAGCAACTTCACTGATGTGTGCT
>NW_018186699.1:0-310 GCF_001263595.1 Phalaenopsis equestris
TTTTTTTTTTTTGTTGACCAGAGTTTGGGGAAGACTTCTATCTAAGTAGTCAGGTACACTATCCTGAAGGACAAAAAGTATTACCCTTGAATGGGACTAATCACCCGGATAAGGAAACTCTCCCTGACTCATGGGTTTACAGAACTAATTATGGCCTATATTGTTGATTTCTGCTACAACTTTCAACTACAATCTCTATGACAAATTGATACTATTGTAGTCATCTTCTACATCACTTGTGGTAGACTACTGCTCTTGTAACAACTAAATACAGTCTTTGCGGCCCACTATCACTATTACCACAAAAAAA
>NW_018186700.1:0-310 GCF_001263595.1 Phalaenopsis equestris
TTTCTTGCACCTGAAACCAAAAATATGCAAAATACCTTCATTTTAAGTATAATATGATTAAATATCATGAAAATTGAGCATAAATTATATATGAAAGGGTAGGTAATTTTTGACCGTGTCACTAGACAATGCTTCTTAACAGGCAGATAGTTTACCTTCACCAGCAAAAGTCATCGAATCAAATAGTAGAGTTTTTTTTCCTTTCCCTAATCATTTACCTGAGCTTACATGGCTCTGAGAGAGTCGTCTAAGGACGCAATATAAAGTATCAAAGTTTTTCTCAAGATAGGGGTTGCCAAAATAGGAGGTG
>NW_018186701.1:0-310 GCF_001263595.1 Phalaenopsis equestris
TTAAAACACATAAAAGTAATAGAGGAGAATGAGTTTAGTCCGCAAAGCCATGAAATGTAAAGATGAATTGATATCCCCTTGGAAGACAGGAATAAAAAAGCTTTAATTAATCTTTACTTCCTATAATATATTGAGTTGATAGTGACTTTGAAGAGATGCATAAAAGACATGAAAATTTAATTTAGTCTCAACTTCTCTAGCTAATTACAATATACAGTGACACCCACCAAAAAGGGGAATGCTTTTGTGTGGTCACAAAAAAATTCTTTTGAGGCATAAACCACTAAATATGACATCGCAAAAACATAAA
>NW_018186702.1:0-310 GCF_001263595.1 Phalaenopsis equestris
ACAAACCGCGCCATTCTTATGTAGAACATATGTAAACTCCATTTTTTTTCATACATTTCACACAGCTCATATGTATTACATATCGAACACCTAAACTTCAAATTTTTCACACATTTCTTAAACCTTATACCTTACATATCTAAGATCCAAACATCAATTTTATCTATGAAAATCGGACAAGTCTTATGTATTACGGTCTAACAACTAAACTTCAATATTTTCATTTAAACCACACAATTCTTATGTATTACATAATAACACCAAAACTTTAATATTTTCGCCCAAAAAGAAGCAATCTTTAGGGAAAAAA
>NW_018186703.1:0-310 GCF_001263595.1 Phalaenopsis equestris
GAGCGTCGGCGGAAGGGGAAGGTTTCTGTGGAAGAGTCTAACCTGAAGCATAAGTGTGCTGCCTTCCCTAGGGAAAATATTTACGTACGTCATATGCATGCAAAATTGCATGCGTACTTCGGTTCTTTGGGGGGTATTGGAGGGTTTATGTCGGTAATACCCCCAATAACCTCACAAAACCTTTGAATGACGGCAAAAAATATGAGCGTGAACCACGAAAGGTAGTGGTAGGTTATTGAGAGATTATTGAGATGTTATTGAGATTAATACCCCCAATAACCTCTCAATAACTTCCACTAATGGAGTTATT
>NW_018186704.1:0-310 GCF_001263595.1 Phalaenopsis equestris
CTTAGCCTTTTTCTTCAATCAATTTCTACTAATTTCCTTGAATGCATAAAATATTTATTTTTCTATAAACCATAATATCTACTAATTTCAGTAATTTACTTGTGAGAGTACTTATATTTAAAGATCATGTTCTAATATTAATCTCGTGGACTAACTTTTTTTGCCCACATTTGTCTATAATATGAGACCCTATTTAACACTACACCCGAGCGTCGGTGCAGCGGCCCTTGCACACTTTTTCACTGTTACAATACACACTTAAAGCGGACACCAATTTTCATAACATTTTCATTAACAACAACAACAACAA
>NW_018186705.1:0-310 GCF_001263595.1 Phalaenopsis equestris
AAAAATTGATGAGATTCTCATTTCTTTTAATAGAAACTCTTAGATAATTTTGTTAATATCAACAAAAAATAGAAAGGCCGGCTGGAAGTTCCCATTACATTCAAATACAACTAACAAAATAGAACCTAAGGAACCACCAATAAAAATATAAGTCACACAAAATAAAAAAAAATAGCAAGAACAATTCTAATAAAAGGAATATTAATATTAATCCTATGTCCATGGATAAGAATAGAAAGCTTATTAGTAAGACTAAAAAACAACATCGAGTTGAGCAGCCCAAATTAGCTGCCCAATTAGCAGGTTTATT
>NW_018186706.1:0-310 GCF_001263595.1 Phalaenopsis equestris
ACTTGAAATCTTCGATCGAGCCCGTAGCGATTCGATATTTCGACATTTCTGCAGCAACGAATTAAGAAATCGGTCATCCTTGTTCTTGAGACATGGAGATTAAAACAAAAAAAAGAGAAACTTTTACCTCAGTGGAAAGCTTTGTAGAACTCTGAGTTTATTGCGGTGGTTTCGTTTTGTTGAGCGTATATAAAGGTGAGCGAAACCAGGAAAGTTCAAGGGACGCGGAGGAGGTCGGGCCGGGTTGTCGTTCGGGTTACCGGCGATCGCCATTTTCATTCGGAAATTTACCGGAAAGTACAGTTCTTTC
>NW_018186707.1:0-310 GCF_001263595.1 Phalaenopsis equestris
GCTCCTCTTTTTCCATTTTCCTTCTCTTCTTGCTATTTTAGTTCCTTCCCCGTCCTCTTCTTGTCTTTTTGTTTCCTTGCACGACACTGGACTTCAATTCCCTTTAATCTTTGAGCACACAGTTTGAAGGAAGAAAGAAGGGAGAGGGTGAAAGGGCTGGTCAACCTTGGTTTGAGAGGACAAAAGGCCTAGGTAGGACAGAAAGAATGTGGAGTGGCGAATTGATCATTAAATTTGATTTCACTGATGAAGAAAATCCACAATAGTTGATTTAAATCCTACATAAAACCAATCACTAAATCTAGAAAAG
>NW_018186708.1:0-310 GCF_001263595.1 Phalaenopsis equestris
AGAACTCACTAGCGACACCTGTCACATGTCGAGATACACCAAATGCTACTATCGATTCTGATGATCTTGTAGTGGATATTAAGGCAAGAGCATGTGTATCACAAGTATCTATGACCGAGTGAGCATGACTAGCAGTGTTCTTTTTGGATGACGAGAAGGTTAATACATCCTTTGACACATTACCTGCTGCTCTTTGCTTCATCTCCAACATCTCCAATAACTCATGATCCTTATCAGTAAAAACTACCAATGTCTTTCCCTCGTTCTTTGCTACCATCTTATTCTCCCGATAACATCATTTTTCACCTCT
>NW_018186709.1:0-310 GCF_001263595.1 Phalaenopsis equestris
GGTTTGTGGTAGTCAGCGGTGGTCTAAGACAGTCGGTGGAGGTCGACAACAGTTGCAGTGGTCGATGACGTCTTGAGTGGTGCTCAACTTCATTATTTTCTCAAAGTTTCAAGTTCTTTCCCAAATCTCAAGCACTCCTTACATTTTCATGAGAGGGGTGAAGCACTATTTATATATTTTCGGGTACATTTAATGCAGAAAATATGAACTAATTTGATCAGAAGACTCAGGAGGCTTCTCTCAATTAGACAACATTTGATGGATATTTAAATACCTTAATGATGTCAGAATTTAGTGATCTTGGGCTCGT
>NW_018186710.1:0-310 GCF_001263595.1 Phalaenopsis equestris
TTATTGCATTACACATGAGTACTCAAGCAAAAAGAAAATATTAATATTAATTTTTAAAAAAATGTTTAAGAAAAAGTGGGGGACTGTAAGACAGCAAGGGAGGGGGGGGCGCGTTGTACGGGATGGTGGAAGCGAGTAAGAAAAACTGGAATGAAAAGACTGCAGTGAAAGACAGTAAACGAGTGTTGTTCGGGGAGACTGCAGCAATGGAGGATGGTCAAGAGCGTCTTGGAGGATGCAGAAGAAAATAGAAGAAGATAATCACCACTTTAGGAGAGAGATACAACCGAGCACCACCTAATCCCTCAAA
>NW_018186711.1:0-310 GCF_001263595.1 Phalaenopsis equestris
TAAAATATTACTTTCCAAAATTATAATATGTATATATTATATTAAATCAAATATCTTTTTTTCAAAAAGGCAACCGACATACGCCTAGGTGCCTAACATCCTTGTGCCAAACACCAGACACCCCAACAAATATTTTTAACCAAGTCTTTCACATAGCCATATGAGCTGCTATTAGGCATGACATGAATATTAGGGGTCTAATGAGGTTTCTCCATTTTATCCCACCTCCCCAAGAACCAATGAGATGGATATTATGTGGATTAAGTCCCATTATTCTATGGAATTTTGGAGGGAAACCAACCAATAGCCA
>NW_018186712.1:0-310 GCF_001263595.1 Phalaenopsis equestris
ATAAGGCAAGAATCTTACCAAAGATTAGTCCAAGAAGGGATGCAACACATACATCTTGGATTAATTATAGTACGGATTCATACTCTGCATAGGCGAGATGCAGGTACGACAACCTTGATTGTTCTCCGTGACACCAAATGACGTTCTGATGTCTCCATAATAAGCATAATTGAGGTGGATCTTTCTAAAGGTACACAACACCTTTATATTACGCCGGACATGCTACTATCTATTCATGATTTCTTGAATCATATTGAGCTAGTGGTACTTACTCGTGACTATGAGGACTGGCAAGGAGGAGAGTCAAATC
>NW_018186713.1:0-310 GCF_001263595.1 Phalaenopsis equestris
ATATATATTTTATTTGAAAAAAATATTAATGATATTTTTATGGTTATTAAGAATTTAAATATTATATAAGAAAATATTACTAAAGTATACATATTAAATATATAAATTTATAAAAAAAAAATGAGTGGAATGCATGTGTAGTGCTTCAAACTCAATTACCCAAATTAAAATAGATTATTGGTTTAGGCAAGTGCATAATATACGTTAACCAAAATAATTAGATAATAATTGAGCACCTAAAAAAAGGTTTGGATGAATAGTAAATGATATTTACATAATCACACAAAGTAATCTAGTGACCCAAAAAAAA
>NW_018186714.1:0-310 GCF_001263595.1 Phalaenopsis equestris
CCGCACTGAAAGGTTCCGTTTTCGAAGCTCACTGACCAAAAAAAAAAAATTAGAAAAGAAAAACTCAGAGCTCAGAGCTCTTAGACTTTGACATGAATAATATGGTAATTTTACAAAACCTATAACTTCATTAATTTTACAAGGCAGATTGACTTGCTTTTAATGCAATGTTGAGGAGCCGTTTGTAATTCTGAAAAAAATCATTTAATATTCGATTTTAATTTTACAAGGCAGATTCTTTTTTTGGATTTGAAATACTAAGAACACTATCTACTTGGAAAAAAATATTACATCAGTACTACGCACGTAG
>NW_018186715.1:0-310 GCF_001263595.1 Phalaenopsis equestris
TTTTAATTTAAATTAATTAAATAATTAAAAATAATTTTCATAATCTTTTATATTAAATTTTATGCATTTTTTTTTTAAAAAAAGCAAAATTTAAATTATTTGAGTTAAACTTAAGTCGAATATGACCCGAAACAAATACATATCTTTGAACTTAGTTGAACACGAGAATGTTTTCCATGAGTCATTTCGAATACAAATCAATCTCAAAAAAAAAAAAAAAAAAATTGAGTGAGTTGAACACTAGTAAATACCGGACTCACACGATCTGATGCGATCCACGTATTCATTCAAAGCGTTTGATTTATCGGAC
>NW_018186716.1:0-310 GCF_001263595.1 Phalaenopsis equestris
GTAGATCGCAATGAACCGTATTGTTTTTTAGAAATATGTTTGCAGTCATACTCAAGAATAATGTTTAACAACTCATTAATTGATGGTTTTGAATCTTTTGCCCCCCAGCGGGGGTGTTTTCCATGCAAGCTTGTAAAATAACACATGTATCAGGCCTTGAAGAAACCAACTTCTTGATTTAACTGAAGAAGAACTCCAGTAATATGAGGGGGCGCCGAGGAAGCATTATTTGCGATGAAGATTGCCCCCGAGTCTAGGAGCAATTCACTTGACTAGTAATCTGAATGAAATGTGGGATGACTTCCCCACC
>NW_018186717.1:0-310 GCF_001263595.1 Phalaenopsis equestris
AAAATCCAAACCCCATACATAAAAAATTTTAACTTTAAAAGTAAAATTTAGGAGTATTTCATTCATTTTAGAAATATGCCTACTGTCTGACATCTATCACAAGTTTTCACATATATGTTTATATCCTCAAATAGACTAGGTCAAGAAAATCCAAATTGTAGAATCTTTAATGTTATTTTATCAGGTAAAAAATGTCCTTTAAACTCAGAGTTGTTACATTTTTGCATAATTTCTTGGGATTCTTCTGATGGCACACATCTCTAGATAACTTTATCTTACATCTTTTATATAAATATGGTTCATCCCAAAA
>NW_018186718.1:0-310 GCF_001263595.1 Phalaenopsis equestris
CCGCCGCCGATTCTTACTCGATCCGATCTCAATGGGAGATAGTGTCCTAAGCACACACTCAAATACAATACGAGACGATGGATTCTCACTTCTGGATAGCTAAGGCTAGCGGTAGCAAAGTTGACCAAGGAAGAGGAATAGAACTGCCTTCGGTCCCCCAAACTCTTAGCAGCTCTTTAGAAAAGGGCACCCCTATTCCAATACTGATCGTGAAAAACAGATGCGCGCTACTAGCGCGGCTCGTTGTAACATGCTATGGTTCTGCCTAAGAACAAGAACCCGTCGTAGCGTATAAAATAGGCCATTCCTC
>NW_018186719.1:0-310 GCF_001263595.1 Phalaenopsis equestris
AGTAATGCAAATACAAAGTATGCATATATGAAATTTGTAATACCTTTTTTTTTACGAATTTATAATTTGCAACAAAATCAAGCTGTATTACAGGTCCAATAAGCGATTAGAAATCCTAAAAGGCTTATAATCATAACTTAAAACTCTCAATCATTAAGATATTCTTCCATTTAACCACAGAAGTATATTATGTTTTGTGCTCTTAATATAAATGCTTCGAAATATCACCCATCATCTTATTAAAAGGAAAATACAAGAATAATTCCCAACTTTATCGGCTTAGGATCAATTAGAAACTAAACTATACCAT
>NW_018186720.1:0-310 GCF_001263595.1 Phalaenopsis equestris
ATTTAAAACGAACAAACACTTTAGGATAGGTATCATCCCATTTTATAAATGAAAGCCCACCATCCGCATAGAGCCAAATATCAGCCGGAGTCGCACGATCCCAATAAAAATGAAAAAGTTGGACGGTTGGATCATACCTACGCCACCTATGCGACGAGCCCGCTCCCTTACCCGCACATTTCAAGTCTTCAGTACTCTCCGTTCTCTCTCCGAACTCGAGCTCGCAGGTCGCTGATGGCTTATACAAATCTCCCGTCGAGCTCCACCCTCCACGCCCTCTCACCAAAATTTCAGAGCGGCCAAACGGGCT
>NW_018186721.1:0-310 GCF_001263595.1 Phalaenopsis equestris
GAAGGTCTACCCTTCAGAACCAATGCTCCTCCCTTGGACTGGGCCAATGCTTCATTTACTTGTTGTTTCACCGTCTGATTTATATTCTTTTTCGGTACTATCCTTTGTGTTGAATTTTCCCTTGGTTGTTTGTCTTTACTGGAGGAGGTGAACTCCTTCTTCCCATCTGAGATGTGAACAAGTTTTGGCTGATTTACTTCCGGAGAAGCGACCTTTGGAGACTGGGGTTGACTTTGAAGTGCATCCACAATGGTCATCATCTCCTCCAGCCTCTTCTCCATCCAACTAATATGTTCATCTCGCAGTTAGA
>NW_018186722.1:0-310 GCF_001263595.1 Phalaenopsis equestris
GAGAACCATACATGATTCATGCACTTATGTTGTAATTTTCTGTAGATATATGCATCACAGGGGCTGCAACATATTTGAAGTTGGTCATAGTGTAAGGTTCATTAAAGATGTATGTGTTTACATCTGGTCTTATTGGAGGTAATTGTTCTAAAACAGGCTGCGGTGTTGTTCTAAAAGAATTTATCTACAATGCAAGCAAGGTTGTGGTGCCAGCCAATAACAAAATGTTATAGATTTACATGAGGTTGAATCACATATGTTGATAAAGATAGCTATGACTCAGGCCGCAAGTTTGGATGTGGCATAAGTG
>NW_018186723.1:0-310 GCF_001263595.1 Phalaenopsis equestris
ATATATATATATATATATATATATATAATCAAAAGAGCATCTCGTGGCTCCCTATGCGTTAATATAAAATAAAATTACAAAATAGGGAGGGAAAATGGATCCTCAGCTAAAAGCAATAGCAAATACATTAAAATTCTAGGGGTTTTTTTTCCGCATTACAACTCTATACAAAGGAAAACAAAATGGTGCACGAACCAGTAAGTATACCCAAAATACATGTGATCCCCAAAAGTATACGAAGCAAAAAGTATAACCAAAATGGACATGTGTACAAAACACAAAAAATCAAAGGCCTCGGGCACCAATAAGA
>NW_018186724.1:0-310 GCF_001263595.1 Phalaenopsis equestris
GTGTAAATATGGAAGTTTAGGTGTGAGATATGTAAGTACCTCTAAATTGTGTGCTAATCCATTTAAACAACTTTTTATAAATGTAAATACGAAAGTTTAGGTGTTACATATGTGTAAAGCCAAATACAATCACGACCCCAAGCAAGGCTTCTATATAGGTACTCTCGAATTAAACCCACTTGCCAAAATAGTCAATCGAAACCCACCTGCTAAAGTGATCGAACTAACCCGAGTCAAACCATCTACCGCAAAAGACTATTATTACATTAGAGCACAAACATTCATCCTTATTTATGGTGTTGCCTAACAC
>NW_018186725.1:0-310 GCF_001263595.1 Phalaenopsis equestris
GCATGTATTTTATTTTTAATTAATTAAATACAGTAAACCTTATTCAGACCATAACTTCGCACATAAAATTCACCATGGCATGGGACTATGGGGCTTTAGTTCTCTCTGATGTGAGATATCTCTTCTTATTTTTCCAAGGTCAGGGAACATCTCTAACTACAGATCTCTAATATTCAATTTGATGGTGTCTATTTTGATATAAAATTTATAACATATAGAATAATCATAAAAAATATAAAATTTATTTTGGTAGTTTCAATGTGATAAGAGGATCATAGGAAAAATACAAACTTGGTTTAACTCATTAAAA
>NW_018186726.1:0-310 GCF_001263595.1 Phalaenopsis equestris
TTTTGATCAAAACCATGAGGGGATGAGGGAATGAATGGGTATTGAAAGACGGGCAAGCGAGGATTTCGGCCAGAAGGAACGAAGACGAGAGCGTGAAAAAAGAAATGAAATTAAGGCGTGCGGGATATGTATTTTAAGTCATTTGCGTCGAACTTCCCGTAGTATTTGCGTCAAACTTCCCGTTGTATTTGCTTCGAATTTGGTTCGCCGCTGGCAAGTAACATTTTGTGTCGGCTTTTTTAATGCAACTTCGATAAAATTTCCATTGCTACTGCAAAAACACTTTCGTCGTTCTTTGAAAACTTTTTCT
>NW_018186727.1:0-310 GCF_001263595.1 Phalaenopsis equestris
ACAATTAATATTTGCAGGAATGACTTGTGAAAGTCTACAGAATGTTTATAAACTTACTTGTGCGATCTGAACCAGCATAGAAATTCATCATCTTGCATCAACTCAAAATTATCTTGTAGCCTTGGAATTCCTTCTTCGGCGCCGCCTTGATTCGCCTGCTAATGAATAGTTACGTTTTTTGCTAGAAGAAAAACCATAATAATAAAGAAGATTTACATATAAAACACTCGATTCCTATGCATTTGCATGTCTAACACCTAAACATTAATTTTTACATACATACCACCTTACCCATGCATGGAAATGTATA
>NW_018186728.1:0-310 GCF_001263595.1 Phalaenopsis equestris
AGATTTAAGTTTTCTTAATCAATTATTCATTAAAATAAATAAAATGATTATTAGCTTCTTTGGCACTGAATAATTATGTTTACAAAACTAACACCTAAATTATGATTTTTTTTATATTTATGCCAACCAAAATCATTCGTAGCACAACTAATATATCAATATTTTCAATTTTAAAAAGTGAATTATACATTTTCATATATACGTAAGGCGGCATATATATAAAAATTGAATTTTAGGTTTTAGATATGTAAACAATAAAAAATGATGGATATGTATTTAATTCTTTCTTAAATTTAGTCATAAGAATATT
>NW_018186729.1:0-310 GCF_001263595.1 Phalaenopsis equestris
GTTTGCCTTCATATTTTACATTGACATTATTTTAACTCAAATCAAATTTAATTCAAAAACATCTTACTAAATAAATCAAAAACATTTAAATATAATATATTTCAAAAACATTGTATGTCACCCCCTCTATATTCTATTAACACGCACTAAATATAGTAGTAACTATATCTAACCTCTAGCATACGTGATTATTTGTTATATAATATTAAACAATGTTTTTTAAAAGAATACTATATTCGAAAATTCTCACTTGAAATATATGTCCGTTGGAAACTTAATATATAGTATTTCAATGATGCGGATGGTTAGT
>NW_018186730.1:0-310 GCF_001263595.1 Phalaenopsis equestris
TACTTTTTATCAAGCATGTTGGGTTTAATGAGTATTATCTAGGAATGATTTTGGGAACTTAGAATTGTTGGATGGGATAAGTATAGAAAGAATGAATAGAATTCCCAAGGCTAAGTAAGAAGAGAGAGCTTGGTAATGACTTTAAAATGTTCCAAATAAGGTATGCTATATATACAAACAAAATAAAGTGCTGAAAATAAACTATTTTCAAAATATAAATAATTTCATTAAATAAAAATCTTATCTATAAAAAAGTAAATGTGCTCAAAATTTATAAATTATTTTAAAACTTTAATTAACAAAAAAAAAA
>NW_018186731.1:0-310 GCF_001263595.1 Phalaenopsis equestris
TGCACAATAGAGAGAAAGAAGGAGAGTGCACGATCGAGAGGGTAGCGGGTACGAGTTTAGGTTCTTAAGAGCCATAAGTCCTATTAGTGTTCAAAATTGCAGACACTAAAATCTTATCGTCAAAAATACCTACCAATACTTCAAGCAATTAAGTGAAAAGTAATACATTGTATATTTTCATTATTATTCTAGCGTACGCTGCTTCCAAATCACTATTGGAAAACTATGAATTAGTGTCAGAATTATTTTCGACACAAAGTTAGGGACTGTTTAACATTGTGTTGGCCTCACTTTTGGTTGAGGTTTAGTT
>NW_018186732.1:0-310 GCF_001263595.1 Phalaenopsis equestris
TAATAATAATAATAATAATAGTTGAATGAATATAACAAATAAGCATCTTTTTTAGATCTTTTTAGATACGACATAAGTAATATGGCCATTTGATCCAATCAAAATAGAATGAGTGAGAGCAGAAATGGGGAGAACGATAGAGACAACAAAGAGCAACGACAATGAAGAGAAGAAAAAACTAACTTGTTGGTCGTAGCAGGCGTGGTTGGATGTCAGGAGAGAAAGTTGACACTTTGTGCACAATGTATTCGCAAGTCGCGGCCTGAGACATCGACATCACTGTAGTGCGAGAGGAAATCTCTTTCTTGAT
>NW_018186733.1:0-310 GCF_001263595.1 Phalaenopsis equestris
TTTTTGTATTACAATTATTTTACTATGATTATGATTGTGTAAGTCGAGGGAGATAATCTATAAATCTCTCATTGTGCTTTAACCCTTGTGCGTCTTTTTGTGGTGGTAGGAGCAACTGTGTTTTCTTTGGCCTTGTTTTGAATCAATCATAAGGATATATAAAATTCATAAAAAGTTTAGACATGAGACAGATCCATCTCAACTTGATACTTTTTATTCCCAGAGCTTTTCGTCTATAAGGATGATATTTGTGTCCAGAGATTAGAAGGGATGGTGGATGATTCATCTATTATACAGATTGAGGTGTATA
>NW_018186734.1:0-310 GCF_001263595.1 Phalaenopsis equestris
TTCACACTAAATCTCAGCACAAAAACTCTAAACTACGAAATTCAGCCCCAAATAGGGCCTAAGGTCGATTCTTCAAGAGGAGCCTCCAAAAACTTTTCAAAAAGTCGTCCAAATACAAAAAACCTTTAAGAAATGAGGTATGAACCGCATTTAGTGTCGTTGGTGCTGGTCTGGCGCAGTCGGCACTGAGTAAGAACCTCCAGCCTGAAGTTGTTCTGCGCCGTCAATGTTGACCTCGGTGATGCCAGCACTGAGCATTTCTTCAAAAACGTAACATTGACTCCAAATTTCATCCTTTTTGCTTTCTTTT
>NW_018186735.1:0-310 GCF_001263595.1 Phalaenopsis equestris
TGCCTCCCACAAAGCGCTTAGTTTAACATCGTCAGCCCGATTTTCTCAGTTTTTACTCTAGGTTACCTAACATTAAAACCTCTTTAAAAATTAGTGTGTTTCCATCAATATAAGGTTTTAGCTTATGTCCATTAACTTTAAATACTTTTATAGTTTTTGGATTTTCAATATCCACAACTCCATACGGGTAGACTTTTTTAACATTAAATGGCCTTAACCACGTGGACTTAAGTTTTCCGGACAATAATATCAATCTTGTGTTATATAATAAAACTTCTTATCAAAGTTTAAATTCCTTTCTTATCATCTT
>NW_018186736.1:0-310 GCF_001263595.1 Phalaenopsis equestris
CAAGCCCTAATTCAAAAGCAAATGTTAAATGCTTTAAACTATGTGTCTGCATTAGGAGTCCTCTGATTAATACAAGAAAATATTGTGTCGCATGTTCGGACGGTTAACCGTCGGGTGACAGCGTGACAATATCGGGTGCCACCTGATCGATAAGATGGCGCCCGATCATGTAGTGTTGTCACCTGGTGAATTCAAATACATCGCTCTAGTCTACATCCAAATCGGATATAGGATGCGTAAGGTGATTTTGGCCAAACAAGGAGCCAAACTATTTCACACTGGAGCCTAGAGCATAAACCAAAAATGTCAT
>NW_018186737.1:0-310 GCF_001263595.1 Phalaenopsis equestris
AATTTAAATATTATTGTACATTAGAGACAAGTTTACATGAATTTCATGTAGATCAAACACACAAAAGGAAAAAGAAGTACAACTAAGGAGGATCCACAAGTGAAAGCACAAAAGACTCACGAGGGGAAGAACAAACGGCTCACCGACAAAAGACCAAATGACTCACTTGATAAGGAGAAAACCACTCCTGAACTGGGCCTAGAGACCTCTTGGGTGCAGGCTACCCAAACAAAGGACCGAAGCTAATTAAGCCAAGCAGAGGTATTGATCTTGCTCTCGCCACAACATGACTCAAAGAAAGAGCAGATCA
>NW_018186738.1:0-310 GCF_001263595.1 Phalaenopsis equestris
AACCTCAACTCAAGATAACCTTAGCTCCAGATATAATAAGTTTTCATCAGGTATCTGAATATTCTTTTTTGAGGGCAATTTCATGCATATCCCTCAATTGTAGCTACATGTATTCCAGCACCCCATCAAGGTTTTAGCATAAGGAATTGGCTAAGTTGCCACATTATTTCATCATTTTTGTGATATGAGGTCATTTCTTCACAGCTCGAGCAAAGAAAAAATAACTACCTTTGTATTGTTGTGAACTCAATTTGGGTTGATCTGAATCGCAACAGCAATAGCAACAATAACAAGCCTTTATCCCACTAAG
>NW_018186739.1:0-310 GCF_001263595.1 Phalaenopsis equestris
CGACAAGGTGTTTATAAGCATTCTTTCATCTATGTAAACACAAATATGGCAGATCCCTTCACAAGAGAAACAAATAAGGATAAGAAAATTCCGATAAATATGCATCAAATCGTATTTTTTATCAACCAGCAGTATTACTATGATAGCAAGGAGATTATGTTGAGTAGAAATTGGATGTAAACTGTTATAACAACAGAGTATTGTATGTTTTTTTCTCTCCATTATCATTTCAATTTTCTATAAATTAAATTGATTTTCTTCCTGATAGATGCTTATCAGCATCCTTTCATGTATGTAAAACACAAATATG
>NW_018186740.1:0-310 GCF_001263595.1 Phalaenopsis equestris
TTTTAGTAATATTGGATCATATAGTTAAAATAATAGACTCAAGCAATGATTTTTGATAAATTACAATCAGATGAAAGTGTTACCTTGTAGGCCTGCTACAAACCCTGAGTGTTTCTCTTATCTTTTTTTCTTGGTAGCTATATCATCTGTTGTCGAAGCATGTCATCGAAAAGATTTCTGACTTAAAATAACAGATGTTTAATGAGCTTAACTTAAATAGAATTAGTTTTATAATTAAAGAACAAAATCATGATAAATATAATAATGAATTTATTAAACTAATAATTAAAAATTATTTTGGCAATTACAT
>NW_018186741.1:0-310 GCF_001263595.1 Phalaenopsis equestris
CTAAAGTTAACCTCTAACACCAAAACTCATGTTAAATTAATTAATTTTAGAAATATAGCTAATTAAGGACAAATAAAGTTTTAACTTTTATTAAGCAAATTTTTCTACCCCCTCCCCCCCTAAACTTAAATTTCTATAGGTCAAGAATGTAGGTGTAAAGAAATCATGAAATGCATATAATAAGACTAACCTTTTGTATTGGGTCTTTGAATTTTTGCAGGAGCAAATTAAAGAAGGTGTATAGCAGTAGGTTAAGTTTCATAAGAAAATATTCAAATTAAACTACAAACACTCCTTTATATATATATAT
>NW_018186742.1:0-310 GCF_001263595.1 Phalaenopsis equestris
TCTGTTCTAGGTTTGCATGTGAATAATCAGAACTATAAATTTAGTACCTTTTGACCCATAAATAAATAAAACAACCAAAATATTTTTGAGAAATCACAAAACTAGAAAAGAAATACTTAACATTGATAAACTTATCTTAGAAAGAGAATAAAATGTATGTACCACATAGAGAATAAATTTAGAGTATCAATAATCCCGCCATAGAAGTTAACTCTTTCGATACAGAGTCATGTTGTAACCATAAAGAATATGAAAACACAATTATGACAAATAACTAACACATTGAGTTGGACACCTTAAGGGATGTTGC
>NW_018186743.1:0-310 GCF_001263595.1 Phalaenopsis equestris
AAATTAACTGCGGTGGCTGCAACTGCGCCCACCCAATCAGAGGAGCTAGTCTCGCTCCCCTTCTCTCCTCTGATCGGTTAACTCCCCCTACATCAAATATATATATTTTTTAATTCCAATGAACTAATCCCCATTATAAATGGTATCATCCATGTCGAAAAGGAAGGGATCATCCCAAATAAACCTTTTGTTTTTTTGGACTGATCCCCTCCTCCTCACCAACAGAGGCCAGACAGAACAATCCTCCATTATAAATAGTAGCCAACAGATCCCATTCCAATAACAAACCGAAGCAAAAAACTAAAAAAAA
>NW_018186744.1:0-310 GCF_001263595.1 Phalaenopsis equestris
CGCGCGCGGTTACTCATTAAACAAGAGATTGAGCTTGTATTATTTAGCGTTAATTAGTCCAAAGTTATGAGCGCATTTAAGAAAATATATATTTTTTAGATGTGAATTTATTTTACGATTTAAGCATTGTTCTTACAGTATATATTTATGTCATGTGTATAATTACATATATGATGAATTATTATGTAGATAATATGTTATAAATATTTTATAAATGAGTCATTACAGTTATAGTAATAATGAATAATTACAAATTTTAACATCATATGGATTGCAATTCGACCGTTAATTAACGAGAAACTTGCCATCC
>NW_018186745.1:0-310 GCF_001263595.1 Phalaenopsis equestris
AATAATAATAATAATAATAATGAAGCATGGATCCAATTCATATACCGCAAGAGCAATGATTCCAGTGATGATGCCAGCTTTCAAGGCAGCATCAACATACGGAGGTTTGAATTGAAGCTTTGATATTGTAATAGGGTTAAGTCCCCTCTTCAAATCACCCACCTAATATAGAAAATAAAAGAAAGATAATTAAAGTATATGCATTGTTATATATTCATATTTAAGAAAAAAATTTGTGTCATTTATGCATGTGATTGTTAAAGTTTACTAATGAGAATCATTAAAATTTTGGGAAATTTAGGGTCAATTT
>NW_018186746.1:0-310 GCF_001263595.1 Phalaenopsis equestris
GAGGCTGGTTAAATTTTGGAAAGATCTTATATAATTAAAATCCCTTCCCACTTGTAATGAAGATAATGGCATAAGTAGTAGAATTTGTAAATTTATGTAATATTTTTTGTGCCTTCCTACCCTCTTCTGAGTGTATAGATAAGCTTAATCTCTTACTTGGTTTACACAATTAGCAGAGATATGAAGTTGCTTAAAAAGCCTTACAACTCATGCTAAGGAACCCGTTCACCTGCATTAATTATCACCTATAAGCTCCTAATAAAACTAGATCATAAAGTATATATCCTTTAAAAGTTGCATCAAAGCCTAA
>NW_018186747.1:0-310 GCF_001263595.1 Phalaenopsis equestris
GTCAAAATTTTCACAATAAATTTTTTTTTATATTTTATTTATGCAAGCAAATGTTGAAATTGTAGAAATTGTCTTAGCCTTTAAGTTATCAAAGAAGTTTTGATTGATATGTAAGGAAAAGGTTTTGGCACAATTGTAAGACAAATTTTTTGTCACCAAAATAGTAATGTTATGCTCATTAATTTTACATAAAGTATTTAAACACTAAAGAGTACAACAAATAGAATCTGAGAGCCTTTAGTAAAATTAGAAGGTATGGTCGCTTTAAGCTATAGGTTTGTGTTGTGAGATATGTACTTCCTGGCATAGA
>NW_018186748.1:0-310 GCF_001263595.1 Phalaenopsis equestris
TCTGAAAGAAAATGAAAAATCTCTCCACTAAGTATCCTGTTGATTCATGCTCCACTCATACATCCTTACTCATATATCTTAAAATTCCTCACCAATCTTTCCAGAAAATGGAGAAGTCTACATCACCATAAACTCATGCCAAAATCCTCCTAAAACACTTCTTAATTACTTCTCTAGACTCTCTTAATTACTTGTCATGAGAAGCACCAACACCCTCTTTTTAAAGAGAAGTCTAACACCTCCTTTTTCTAAAAAACACACCCCTTTAATCTAAGAGACACATCCTTTCACTCCAAGAGACACATCTCTT
>NW_018186749.1:0-310 GCF_001263595.1 Phalaenopsis equestris
GTAGGGAAAACATTGGATTAGTTGCGTGAGAAGGAAGAGGAGTCATGGTGGGAGCTCGATAGAGAAAGTTGACTGGTCCAACAGTGTGTGAGTAGGGGTGTAAACGAGCTAAGCTTGAGCGAACCCAAGACTTGTTTGTATTTAGCTAGTTCATTTTTTTATTGTTCGTGTTTAGCACATGTTTTAATTTGCTCATCAATAGCTTCTTCGTGCTCGTCTCTATTTAAGCTCATTTGTTCAAATTAGCTCGCTATTTAATTATTTAACAAGCCTGCATGAATTTAAGCTCATTAATAAAAAACTCATTAAA
>NW_018186750.1:0-310 GCF_001263595.1 Phalaenopsis equestris
AATTACTAAAAATGAAGAACCATCTTCTACAAAAATCTCTACATATGTGAAAATACTACATGACGCATCTATAAAAAAATTTACAGGAATAGCGCTGAAATGACAACAGTTATCTTTTGAAGAAAATAGGGTTAATTCTCAGATTTATTTTCATACAGTTGGAAAATATCAAGTTATTTATATCTATAGAAATGTTGATGTAAAGTTTGTTTCCGAATTATACAATTGTGGTTTAATCCATATTATATATTTAGATGATGATAGTCTTCTAAAAGAATTACCAAACACATTTATTGAAGCGATGGATACC
>NW_018186751.1:0-310 GCF_001263595.1 Phalaenopsis equestris
TCTTCCGAGACTGGTATGATTTATATCTCGAAGTAAAAGTTGAAAAACAGTGATCATGTAGAGAGAACCACTAGGTTATAGAAAATAGCTTCCCAATTTTTTTTAAATTTGTTTTTACAAACCAATGGATGCTCTTTTTTAATGTTTTTTGGTTCACGAGTGATAATTGTTCTTCCAGTTGTTGCCCGGTTGATTGCGGACAACTAAAAAAAGAGGTGTATATTCCTAGTGCATTTTGGACTGGAAATGATATGGTTGTAAATTAAAGGAACTCCAGTGAATCTGAGATCGATTCCACTAGCAGGACGGT
>NW_018186752.1:0-310 GCF_001263595.1 Phalaenopsis equestris
GAAGATTGTTCTCTGCCAAAAGGTCAATCACATATGTTTGCGGAGATAGACAAATGCTCTAAGATGACCGAGTGACTTTCATACCTAAAAAGTTCCAGAGAGATCCCAAGGTCTTCATTTCAAAGGAAGCAGTAAGAATGCCTTTCAAAGTCTTCAATGCTGATATATCATTACCTGTGAGAATAATGTCGTCGACATAGACGATAAGGGTAGCTACCTGATCACTGGAGGAATATCAGAAGAAGTGAGTGTGGTCCGATTGAGCCTGACTGAATCCATGGCCTACCACCACCTTTGTGAACTTCCCGAA
>NW_018186753.1:0-310 GCF_001263595.1 Phalaenopsis equestris
TTTTTTCATGCATGAAAGCCCTAAGTGCAAAAATTTACCAAAAAATGGTGTGTGATGATCACCAAACTAGTTTGCATTTTCCTCATATATGATTATGAATTTTATGCAACCTACAAAATATAATTCTGATCACCAGATTAGTCTTAGGAGAAAGTGATAATTTCAATGTGTATGGAGCACTGTTCATGCATGAAAACTTGAACATAAGAGTTTCATATAAAAATTATATCATATGACTAAAAATATTTTATATGATTTTTATAGGTGATAATAAATTTCATACAACTTCTAGAATGAAGTTATAAGTCCT
>NW_018186754.1:0-310 GCF_001263595.1 Phalaenopsis equestris
AGTAGTGAACTAGGTTTGATGTGCATTTGCTTAATGAGGTTTAGAAAAAGAAACATAACTAATTATGAATTCCTTTAAAACACTACAAGCCCAGTTTTAATCATGAGCACAAGATCCTTAATGATTCAGTCTGCCCTTAAGGGCACCCACTCACATAATTTTTAAGTAGAACATCAAATGAATATCTAATTACTCCGCTCATGGGACAATTAAATCACCAAGGTTCATTGAGCACAAGTTAGGATATCTCCACTGGATCTTAGTTTAATTTCAGGTGATTAATTTAACAACATAATAAGTTCAAATGAAC
>NW_018186755.1:0-310 GCF_001263595.1 Phalaenopsis equestris
GAAAAGTGTATAGTTAACTTGTAGTTTAACTTTTAGAAAAATTGTTTCATTATTTATATTTGCAAAGAGTTATTTAATTATTTAACTAGGTATACTTAGATATATACTTCATAAGAGTTAAGCCTCTATTTAATTCAAAGTGTTAACTATTACATATTTAAGTAAAGGAGTGTGATAAGCATCACTTTTGGGAGTTGATTGTGAAGTTTAAAACCATTAAAGCTCTATCTAGATATAGTTATTCCATTAAAAATAGTTCTAATGATTGCAATGTACATCTTAAAGAAAAAAAAAAGTGATTGAAAGAAAA
>NW_018186756.1:0-310 GCF_001263595.1 Phalaenopsis equestris
AAAACTAATTAAGAGGGAATATTATAGCTTACATGCAGAAACTTGATGATAAAATAATCATTTATAAAACTCGAATTTAGGATCAGTTTTATTTTTATTAAAGGTTTTATTAATTTTAACAATTTTGTTGATTATGATTTTGGGTTTTCATGCTCAGATCTTATTCTGTTGCTTGGAATTAAAAATTAGCTTTAAGAAAATAGATTTGTTAAAATAACTACTCGATTGTAATTATTTAGATTTTAAAATAGATTTAAATTTTCACAAATAATATCGCCTGGCTCATTGGTGCGGCCTCTGGCGTAAGTCC
>NW_018186757.1:0-310 GCF_001263595.1 Phalaenopsis equestris
ATCAGAATGGGAGTTGGATCAGGAAGGAGGAGGACATTACTGAAAGTGATGTCAACTACTGCCAAAACCTCATGACTTTACACAACACTGATAGAGGCTAGATAGACAGAACTTTGTTTTCTGAGAGCAAAAAGTACACTGCTCATCTAATTCTGACTGAAATTCTTGAGAAGGAGGAGATCCAAAGAGCTTTAAATTCCATATATAGTAGCAAGTCAACTGGACCTGATGGCTTCACTGCTAACTTCTATAAAAAAGTTTGGGGGGAAATTAAAGTGGAGGTTATTCAAGCTATCCAACAGTTCTTCAA
>NW_018186758.1:0-310 GCF_001263595.1 Phalaenopsis equestris
ATTCCTAGGTTGAGAGTCATAGGTCATACCCTGATCTTGACCAGATAGTGATTATCATTCTCTTGGGATCATTCAGCGGTAGACCCCCTGGGGTGCGAGTCATAGGACGTACCCCGATGCCCACCAGATAGAGATTATAATTCCGTTTGAACCTTTCAAAGGTAGATTCCCAAATTAAAATCGGTTGAACATGCGCTAATGCACACCACATAGAATCTACTCAAACTGCAAGTGATTGCATTATTTATATTTTGTCAATTTAAAAATTGTTATTATAGTAAATAATTTATGACTAGCTAAAGATGGAAAG
>NW_018186759.1:0-310 GCF_001263595.1 Phalaenopsis equestris
CAATTTTCTTGATAAGTTATGTTTGCAATATTCATACATATAAGTAACACTCAATTAGTATATATTTATTTATCTGGCTAACACAAAAATTTTAATTTTTTTATATAACTATATATCTAGGCGTCTATTTTTTATACAATGCACGTTCTCATTAAAATTTCAATGAAAAGTTTCAATGATACAAATTTAATGATGATTTATGTACTCAATGTTGAATCATTTTAGGATATAGGATCTAAAATTGTTTGTGAGTACATACAACCTAGTAAAGTGTCTTGTATGATTGGGAGAAAGCAGTAGAGCGAGCGAG
>NW_018186760.1:0-311 GCF_001263595.1 Phalaenopsis equestris
ACAATTTGATTTAATTTGCAAAATAACAAACCAAAATCCAAGTGGAAAGTTAAGTTTAAGACCCAGTGCAAGACCAACTTCACAACGCACAACGCCCAGGCACAACTAGTCCACTGACACACCTATTGGGGTTCCGCCCCACACAAACGATAGTCCTAATGAACTCCTGAACCTATATGTTCAAAGGTGATTTAACAAACAATTCTGAAGTCTGAAAGATTTTACCATAGTTACCCAAGAAATAAATTGGTGAAGCATGCCAACAGAAGAAGGTTTATTTTATCTATAAGGGACATGGACACATTACTGAT
>NW_018186761.1:0-311 GCF_001263595.1 Phalaenopsis equestris
GACCGACAGTCTCAACAAAGATTCTATTCAAATTGAACATCTTGGAGATTTAGTTTGGATTTAGATTTAAAATTTCAAGGAGATGAAATTAAATGCGAGGAAACCAGATTGAGTGGAAGAGACAAGCACAAAAAAGGGAATAAGGTGTCAAAGCCAACCCAAAATGTAAGGATGTGAATAGGACGACAAAGCCTACCCCGATTGTGAGGATGGGAAAAGGATGTCTAAGCCTTCCTCAAATGTAAGGATGAGAATAGAACGTCTAAGACTACCCAAAATGTGAGGATGGGAATAGAACGTCTAAGCCTACC
>NW_018186762.1:0-311 GCF_001263595.1 Phalaenopsis equestris
TAATGTCAAAACCATTTGATCAAGCTTATGCATTATTGAAGAGATGGCTAAAAATAATTTTCACAGGCCTTCTAAAAGGGCAAATCAAAAGAAAATAGCTAGTATTCATGATAATGACACTATTTTAATGGTTGCATCTTAAGTTGCAACATTATCTAGGAAAATAGACCAAATGGGAATGAATTTTTCTCAAACACCCCATGTTATTGAAGAAAATTCATTAGGACAGATGCTCGATTCTCCAACCTCATTAGAATTGTTAAATGCTATTAATATTAGATCCAATAACCCATATTCTAACTTTTACAACC
>NW_018186763.1:0-311 GCF_001263595.1 Phalaenopsis equestris
ATCCAACAAAAATAGGAAAATATTTGGTCAATCCTGTTCGAACACAATTAATAGCTCTAATATACATATCTTTAATAACTTGAATAGAAGTCGTATCAACACCTTTCTTCTCTAGAACTCTCTAGATAATTTCTCTTGGAAACTTATCATAAGATTTTTCTACATCAATAAAATTCATATGTTGATACTCCTTATTCTCACTATAATTCTCCATGAACCTCTAAATAATTGTATAACTTCCATAATAGACCTGCCCTACATAAATCCAAATTGATTACTAGAGATCTTTGTAACACATCTTAACCAATGAT
>NW_018186764.1:0-311 GCF_001263595.1 Phalaenopsis equestris
CACTCCTCCTGTGCCCTTGTCGCCACTCGCCCGTCTCTGTCGGTTGCGCCTCACCCTCAGGTAAGTATAGGTGTATTCTTCTCCCACTTTGCCTATAAAATACCCACTTGGGGAAGGGTTTTGGGGTTGGCCGAAAATTCTAGAAAGAGTGGAGGTGCTGCCGAAATTTCCTCTGATCTCTTTGGTTGGATTTTTTCTTTCTACTATGTTCATATTGTGCGTTCCTGAGGTCTTTTTTGGAAGTTTTGTGTTCTGTTTTGGAGAAATCTTGAACAAGTTTTGGTGAGGGGGAAGTGTTGCTAAATTTTTTT
>NW_018186765.1:0-311 GCF_001263595.1 Phalaenopsis equestris
TTTATTTAATTGATTAAAGCTTGAGTACTAGATCGATGGACGATTTTGAAAATTTATATAGACGCTCATCACATTTATATTTGTATATATGATTAGAAGTGGCTAAGGCTGAAATTTTGAAGCAGTGTATTAATGATGGAGGAAATTCTAGAGGCTGATTGGGTTGTAAAAGGAGTATAGAGTTGGGCTGAGCTGCAATACAAATGCAGAGGAGCCTTTTTCTTTAATCTCTCTTAAGTTGAGTGTATCTATTAAATTTCATGGAGTCTTGCTTAAATATTGAACACAGAGGATATACACTGAATTTTTTT
>NW_018186766.1:0-311 GCF_001263595.1 Phalaenopsis equestris
ACCAAGCAAAATTGACATTCCAGACACACTAGTATGGTCAATTTTGTTGTTCTAGGTTGTTCGAACAAATTTGTCAAAGATCAAGTCAAATTTGAGCATGATTCATTTCAAAATGATTTTCGTCGATGTTTTGAGTCAGGAGAACATTCATATTAGAAAATATGATCCCATGGCATCAAAAACATGTGTTAGACATAGAATACATAACAAATTGATGACAACAAGGGATTGGGCTGCGCTGCTGAGGCACAGGGCGCATGTTGAATGCAGCCAATTTTGACTAGATTGAGGTTAACTGGATCCCCAACGCG
>NW_018186767.1:0-311 GCF_001263595.1 Phalaenopsis equestris
AATTATCATTGAATCTTGTACAAGAATATTGACTGCTACGTAAATGAGAAAAAAATATTTATTATTAAAAAAATAATATTTTATAGTATGTTTGTATGTGCTTACTTGATTATGATGGAATCGCCCATTTATCATATTAGCAGGAAACGCTAAAGTATCCGTGCAAACAAATGAAAAATGATATTAATATTGAAGTATCTTAACCGGTACAATTTTTGGAAGGTGCTCATATGACGGTTTTACAGATATGTTATTAATATAGTAAGATTAATTGAAAACATCAAATATTTATATTGATTTACTAAAAGCTT
>NW_018186768.1:0-311 GCF_001263595.1 Phalaenopsis equestris
TGCACTCCATAATTTTATACGGGGGCATCCATCCCGAGATAATATCAATTTCAAGATCATAGATGATTTTCCCACATGCATGCCCGAGGAAGCTAACCAACATCAAGTCGGACCTTCGATGCAAGACGAGGATTTTGGAAAAACGAATACAACACTTTTGAGGGAGAAGATGTTGAGGAGATGTTAAAGATAAGAGAAGATATTACTGATGCGTTGGTGAATGGTGAATGCAACGACTGTACTTATATAACATCACCTAGTTATTGGTAGTTTATGCATATTTTGTCTCTATGTTTTCTCTGGATGTATTT
>NW_018186769.1:0-311 GCF_001263595.1 Phalaenopsis equestris
CACATGCATGTTCATAAAATGCAAGTAAAGGAAAACATTATAATTGCAAAATTATTCAAATATGCAACAATAAATTAAGGTAATTAGAAATTTAATTATGAATAATAAAGTTTATAACATATGCAACATCATAATTGAAGTAGCAATGGCATGAATGACAAACATATTCAATGGATACGATTCTCTTATAATTAACAAGGAATAACGCCTTTAACTAAGAAACGTACGTTCATCCTATAATAAAAAATAATTACTTACCTTGAGGCGAAAAACGTAACACTATTTTAATAAATTATTAACTTTTCATTATT
>NW_018186770.1:0-311 GCF_001263595.1 Phalaenopsis equestris
CTCATTTATTTGTGGCTACAATCATTTGATTTCAACTTCGTAGAAGATAAGAATATACCTAAGTATTTCCAAGGGAGATATACATATATATTTTTATTCCAATGATATCCATTAGTTGAACCCTAAGATTAACTTACACTTTTGGAAAAGCTACAGGAAGATTCAATAGGGTTGAGATTAATAGTAGCAATGTTTCAAAAAACAATAAGTATATGTTTCAAGCACTTCATATTTTCATTACAAACATTACCAAGAATAAGAAGATCATTAGCACAAATAAGGTGTGAAATATGACAACAATTTCTATCAAA
>NW_018186771.1:0-311 GCF_001263595.1 Phalaenopsis equestris
GATAATGTGTTAATTATTAACATAAATGTTTTCTCACTCTCAATTTTCATGTCAAAATTTAGTTGAATGGGTGTTTGACTATTGGTGTATGGTTTTGGTTTTGAAAGGTAAAATAAAAAGTGTGTGTGTAAAATTGTTGGGTTAATTTGCTGTTGAAAAACTGTTAAATTTTAGTAGGAAGTCCATGGAGGGCCTCAATTTTCTTCTAGATGAGTATGCTATTTAATCTACAATTTACCATGGCTCACGTAAGCCTAGAGATGTTGAGAACTAGAAGCTGCCTGCATGGTTCACACTGATCTTACCTTTGA
>NW_018186772.1:0-311 GCF_001263595.1 Phalaenopsis equestris
TTAATCTTCCAAACTCCATTACCATCAGTTAAAAAAATTGCATAATCCAATCCAATTCCTCTTCAGTAGGATGAAACTTAGAATAAAAACAAATAGGAACACTTGTAGCTTATAAATGTAATTTATCCGATCAAAAATTATATCCATATATTGCACTCTCATATGAACCAAATCATCAGATTCATCAGGTAAATTCAAGTATAATTCTCTAGCAATAGAAATCATAGTGTCAGCAGTGAAATAGTAAAACCCCTTCAACTGTCGCTCTGCAATCATATATTTTATCATTCCATCAGCACAAAGGAAACTTC
>NW_018186773.1:0-311 GCF_001263595.1 Phalaenopsis equestris
TTTTTTTATGTCATTTAAAGTCTTTTGTTGCATAGGACTTCTGTTTTAGATCTACGGGATGATATTCTAATTGGTGAACGGCTACTAAATCAAATAGAGTTGTGTAAGCTTCTTGAATTTTTTTCCTCCTTTTATGTGCTCATATCCTGTTTCTTAACTGATATCCATTTTTGCGTGATTTCAACTCTGTTTTCTGGGTATTACCTCGAAATGAAAGACATCTAGTATTACCATATAAACAAATCCAGAGAAAACAAGATTTTGAGCATAATGGGAAGTTGGTTACCAACATGTTGGATGATATTGCAATT
>NW_018186774.1:0-311 GCF_001263595.1 Phalaenopsis equestris
TAAAAAGTATATATACAAAAGAAATCAAATAAATGAAAGTCATTTATATTTCTTATGTTCAATGTTGATTTGATCAATATCAGCTAATCCTCCTAAAAGTAGTGTGTTGATAATATACAATTGAAAGTATTAGATTTGGATATGCAATTGTTTCATCAAGGTCTATGAAGCATTAGCATTGGGTTGAAAGAGTTTAAGATTGATGCAAGTGATTAGGAGGGTGGAGGGCACGGCTGCATGAATGCTAGACAAAAAAGGATTTATACTTGAGAGGTTATGAAACAAATATAATATGAAGATTGAAATAAAAT
>NW_018186775.1:0-311 GCF_001263595.1 Phalaenopsis equestris
ATATGCGATTACTAAATATTGAACTGGCTGAGGATATTGCTGTAATTATACATTATAACGGGTAAGTCGGTGAGGTTTCCCGAGCGCTGCTACCGATTTCATCATGGTCCAAATTTAATTACCTTTTATCATTATAAAAAAGAAAATCAACTCTCAACAATACAATACACATAATCTGCTGCTCGTCTTCATCACCATCAGATTTTTTTTTAAAAAAAATTCAACCCTACCGTTCTTGCTTCAACCTCTCCTCCCCCGCTTCTCTCTTCTTCCTCTGAAAATAGACGTCAAAAACAGGATTAATTCGAGGA
>NW_018186776.1:0-311 GCF_001263595.1 Phalaenopsis equestris
AATTTAGTCAACTTTCATAAATGTCGAAACTGTCAAATCGAATAGTGGACCGGGCTCCATAAGACTCAACATTAATGTCATAAATGCTTTAATTTTTTTTAAAATAATGCAATATTTATTTGAGTAATTGGTTGCAATGATAAGAGAGTAGAAAAGAAAAAAAATACATTACATACCTTCCTCCCAATCCCTACATTTTTTCATATCTAACATGTAAAATTTATATTTTATATTTATATCACCCAATCTTTCACATCACAAAAAAAAAAAAAAAAATTTAACTTTTAAAAAGTGAAATACTCATTTTCATG
>NW_018186777.1:0-311 GCF_001263595.1 Phalaenopsis equestris
GATACTTTATACTGCGGCCCTAGATGACTCCCTTGGAGTCATCTTAGCCCAAGTGAATGACGAGGGTAAGGAAAGCGTACTCTAATACTTGAGTTGTTGTCTGATACTGATGGAAGTAAGGTATCCAAATATAGAGAAGCATTGTCTACATTAATTTTTGCAGCCCAAAAGCTTAGCATTACATGCTTTCTCATAAGATTACTCCAATCTTGAATGTTAATCCGTTGTAACACTTGATGACCCGACCAACACTCTTCAAATGTTGAGCAAGACGGCCGATGATCTTATTGCAATTCGATAGAACTTTTGTT
>NW_018186778.1:0-311 GCF_001263595.1 Phalaenopsis equestris
TTACTCTAAAATATGTATATCACTGTTCACAGAAAGCGTATATGTCCAAATGTACATAAAAATATAAAAGAAAAGAAAAATGCCCCCCTAATCATCCTCCTCTATCTCATCAACCTCATGCTCATCGTCCTTCGTCGCTTCCTCCTCCTCGAATGTTGGATCTACCTTATCATGCTCCCTCATTTGCTGCCTTCAAGGAGTCTAACTCAACCCTCAACTTGGCCTCCAACTCCGACCTCATCTGGCAAAAGCTCTATGTTGTTCAGTCGGATCGTTGCTCGCACTTACGCATATTTTTAATCTCCTTAATT
>NW_018186779.1:0-311 GCF_001263595.1 Phalaenopsis equestris
TCTCTCATTTTATCAGCCCACTCCATACCCTTGAAGATAATATACACACTAAATGATGTCCCTCCCTCAACAGCATACTCAAATTTGAATGCACTATAGCAATCCAAGTACTTGAAGATCATAGTCGATATTGCGTCAAATGTGACGGTCTCTTCATGAACTCATTTTCAATGATACTTTTCCCTTTAACATTATTTGTTTCCCTATAACTTGAAAATATCTTAGCATAAAATTATATAGCCATTCAAAACTTCCACGGATCTAATTGTATCATTATTTTGGTGCTCCACATTATAAATTTGGAGATGAGT
>NW_018186780.1:0-311 GCF_001263595.1 Phalaenopsis equestris
GAATCTAACGAGCCCAAGATCACTCAATTCTGACACTATTAAAGCACTCAAATGTCCACTAAATGTTGTATGATCGATGTAAGCTCTCCGGACCGTCAGATCAAAATGGTTCATATTCTTACATTAATTGCACATAGAATACTATAAATAGAGTCTTATCCCTCTCATGAGAGGAGAGAAAGTTGAGAGAGATCCTGAGGTATTGAGGAGAAGCTGCAGCTCAGCAGCACCACCAATCGTCGTCGACCAGCGTCGACCTCCGTCGTCGACCACTGCCAGCCGCCGTCGACCACCGCCTACCTTCGTCAGCC
>NW_018186781.1:0-311 GCF_001263595.1 Phalaenopsis equestris
AAAAAAAACCTTTACCATTATGTTTTTAATATGTAATACATCTTCTCATACATAAGTTTATGACATCGAAATATTATTCGTACAAATATCAAACTTTGAGTACTAGATATGTAAATATATAAGAACTGTATGGTATGTATGTAAATTTTCCAATAAAAAGACAGTGCATCGTTCTCTAATTCAAACTACAACCAAAACAATGAAGCTCTTTATACCAACATATCCCATCATGCTTTACATCTGAACAAAACCATATCCAACATTTCAAATAAATTTTTTAATTTTCAGGACTGTAAAAATCAATTTTTTTT
>NW_018186782.1:0-311 GCF_001263595.1 Phalaenopsis equestris
CATAGTCTCATAACCACTTAGTTTTTATTTCTTATTAAGGATGTATTTCATGAATTAAATATAATTCGGTATATGCTCTAAAAATCCAACAAATGAGATATTAATAATTAGCTTTTTGAACATTTCTAAGAAAGTGGAAATCTGTTGGTCTAATTTATGCTTTTGAAGTTCTTGGTAAAAGGTGGTGGTGGGTTTTCTAGTTCTTTCCTAGGAGATGATGTTTTTCCTAATTACTGTGAAGATTTTTCATTAAGTCTTTCTATCTCAGGCTCTTCTTCTATGCTAGGCTCTTATCTTCTCTAACTTCTTTT
>NW_018186783.1:0-311 GCF_001263595.1 Phalaenopsis equestris
AATTCGAACTTATTATATTGTTCAATTAATCATCATAAGTTAGATTTAGTTTCAATGAATTAATATGTCTTATGCTCAGTGATCATTAATATTTGAAATATCCCAAGAACGGGGTATTCAGACATTCACTTGATTTTATTTACTTTACATAATTTTTTTAGCTCGAAAATAGGATTTTCAATATATTTTTTGTAACTAATCAATGTAAAGTTTCTATTCATGGAAAAATTATTGGAGATTTACCTACATCAGAGGACCACTTCGACAAAATTCGATAATTTTTCAAGTTATATTTTAATTATTATAATTAT
>NW_018186784.1:0-311 GCF_001263595.1 Phalaenopsis equestris
AGGGGCTGATTGCTCTCACGAAGACATGGGCGGGGTATCAGAAGGCGAGGGAGGCGGGGGTGGAGGTGCTTACGGAGGAGGCGGTGGATGAGTTGAAGAGCGCTTGGTTTGAGGATGGAGAAGGGATCAAGAAGGTGAAGTTTCCCATTAGTCTTCGAATTGGGAGGATGGGATCGAGCTAGCAGGCTTAGCAATTAAACCAGGTATTGTGGGTTTAATGGATTAGCAAATTTATTTATTTTTCTTTTGTGTTTGGAGAATAATTAAGGTGTGTTTTGTGCTGGTTTTGATTGAAAATTTTGCGTTTTTTT
>NW_018186785.1:0-311 GCF_001263595.1 Phalaenopsis equestris
TCTTAATATATTATCAAATTAATTATATTATTTTCATTACAAAAAGAATGAGAAAATTTGGCTTCTCTTAAGCTTTCATTAATTGGATCTAATGATATTAATTTTTTTTGTGATTATTAATAGTGGGCTTAAAATTTATTTCTCTTTTCTCTCTAGTTTGAGATAAAGATGTCCCCTTTTTTTTTTTTTTTTCTCTCTTGAAGTTTCTTTTGATTATCAATAAAATGGTGGTAATCTTTTTTAGTATATTTCTCATTTAATTTATCTTGATGACATTTTTTTTATTTCTTAAATATTGATTTAAATATTAC
>NW_018186786.1:0-311 GCF_001263595.1 Phalaenopsis equestris
TCAAGAATTTCAAAAAGTAGGACTTTTCAAAAGATGGGACCAAGAAATTTCAAATGGGAAAGGCTCAAATTTGGAACAATTTATTTTGGAATCCACAGGACAAAAAAATAAGGGATGCCACGAATCCTAAGGAGAACCATGATAACTTTCCAAGCTATCATATAATTTGGCTTCAAATTTGGAGAGAAGATATTAAATGTTTCTTCTTGCCAGTTATTTATATATATGGCTTATATTTATATGACCCAATCATACAAATAACCTGGAAGATAGGAGGGTTTACGTTACAATAAGTGACAACCTCAGAACCT
>NW_018186787.1:0-311 GCF_001263595.1 Phalaenopsis equestris
TACAAGAGGAGGAATCACTAACACATCTATTTTTTGAATGTAACTTTGCACAGAAAATTTGGAACCAGCTTATGCAACATCTAAATATTAAAGTCATTAATCTAACTTGGGATAAGATCATTACTTGCTGTCAGAACTGGCATCAGCTTAATTACACTCCTATACGTTTCATAGTGGCTTTGTTTATTTGGATGAATAGAAAAAGAGCTAAATTTGAAGAGACTATCTTTACAACAGATAAAGTGGTGAGAAACAATGTTTCCTACCTACACAAGTTGAAAAGGTATAAAAGATTTCCTAATATCTCCAAC
>NW_018186788.1:0-311 GCF_001263595.1 Phalaenopsis equestris
ACACACACACACACACACCCCTTAGCTTTCAAGAGCTTGCCAAAGGAAAATCCAGAAGAATCAACATCAAAACTACATTAAATAATAATAGACTTCCATGTGAAATCACATCAAAGTAAGAAGAGAGTCAAGATATCCAATTCCAGAAACAACAATAAAAAACCAACTAAAATAATAATAGACTTCCACATGAAATTACATCAAGCTTGAGACATTTATTATTCTGACAAGGTAAGGTTGAGCTCGAATTTGAGCCAGTCGAATGTCAGGCAAGCCAAGTTCAAGTTTAAAATGACTCGTGTTTGACCCGA
>NW_018186789.1:0-311 GCF_001263595.1 Phalaenopsis equestris
TTTATTTCTTGACATTATATATGCATTTTTGAAATACAAATAGGTACCTTTATTACGCTTAGCGACACCCGGTGTAATATTTTTGGTGCATTTTATGAACTATTAAGTGTTTTTTTTTTAATTTTTTTTTTTAAAAATCATGTATATTACTACCTTAATGATATTAATAAGAAAAAATTACATACATACCACTCTTTTTTCATGTATTTCCATATCATACACCTAAATTTCAGTTCATCTCTTTTTAAAAGTTAAAATAATGATATTGTGGATGTGATTCCAAATATTTGAATGTTATTGATTTGCCATAA